>NW_028220385.1:0-45448 GCF_045865225.1 Trachurus japonicus | reverse complement strand
TTGTTAGCTCCGGCTAACAGGGGACTACGGTGTCTAACGTGCAGGAGAAAGGACCACTCTGGAGAAGAATATGTCGCTTTGACTCACTTTACTGAAGGACGGCAGCAACAGGTGAGTTTACATCACAGCCGAACGCTCTAGCCCCAGTGCAGACAGACTTACGTCCACACCAGAGCAGGCGAGCGATTCCAAAACACTGAGCTGTACTCAAACCGGAACTTCCTGATAACAACACGGAAGTCTGTCTCTAACCCACAGTTCCGGCAGGGGTCAAATGTCACAACTACATAACTAATCTGTTCAATAAGATAATGCAATATAATAATAACATTAGTAACATTAACAGCATTACACTACCCCCCCTTTAAGCATACTGAGTCTCTTCAGTACTAACTAGTGTTAAGCAGTAAATACAATTATCTGTTATTAGCTATAACATGAAAAATGAAAACCAACATTATTAACTGGGCTAAACTTTTCTTCTAAGCATCTTGATAGCGAACTGGGGGGTGAATTTCCCGTCCTCTCAGTGTTCTCCTCGTTGGGGGTCTCCGGCTGTCCTTCTCCAACCCCGAGGTACGTACTTCCTCTTGGTGCAGGCGCAGTGCAGCCTGTCTACGCCTGCGTGCTGCAACCCGACGCTTGCCTTTTGTTGCAGGCGGCGTAGGAGGATCCAGCCCAGCTTCATCCAGTTCATGGTCACTACTGTGATCAGTACATAGAGGCTGTCGTGCATCGGGGCCTTGTTCAGTTGGTTCTGGCACTGAGGGATCTGGGTTCTGGCACTGAGGGAGAACTTTGTGTCTCTGTCGCCTGATCCATGCAGGAATCACATCGCTTGTGTACATCTTCAGCCGATCATGGTGCATGACTTTTCTTCCACGCTGAGTCAGGATCTCATATAGCACTGGACCAAAGCTGGCTGTAACTATATATGGGCCTTTCCAGGGGGCTTGTAACTTGGGGCTGAAACCTTTCTTTTTTGTGCTGTCTCTTACATAGACCAAGTCTCCAACATTGTAGCTGTGCTGTTGAGCTCGTAAGTCATGCAGCCTCTTCTGTCTGTTTTGAGCTGCTTTGAGGTGCTGCCGAGCCATCTCATGGACCTCATTAAGACTCTTTTCCAGGTCTTGTACATGCTCGAGGGGCTCCTTTCCACCTTGATTCCGCTCTGCCACCCCCAGCCAGAGGTCCTGAGGCTGATGGACTTCTCTCCCCAGCATGAGCATGTTAGGTGTGAATCCAGTACTTGAATTATGTGCACTGCGATATGCTGCCGCCAGTAAGGGTAAGTGTTCATCCCAGTTCTTCTGGCTTTGATCTACGTAGCAACGGATCATCTGGAGAAGCGTACGATTAAATCGTTCCACCTGTCCATTCGAAGCAGGATGATAAGGTGTGGTCCTTGTCTTGGAGATCTGGAAGAGTTGACAGACGCTCTTAAACAGCTCACTCTCAAAGTTACGTCCCTGGTCTGTATGTAACTCTAACGGGGCTCCAAAGCGTGCGATGAAGTGGTTGACTAGAGTCCTAGCTGTTGTTTCAGCTCCTTGATCTGGGATTGGGAATGCCTCCACCCACCGAGTAAACTGATCCATGATGACCAGGATATACTTGTTCCCAGAGGATGAGATGGGGAATGGGCCCAACACATCAAGATGCAACCGGTCCATAGGTGCTCCAGCCTGGTAAGTCTGCAGCCTGGCTCTTGGTGTGGGACTGCTTGATTTTTGAGCCTTGCACTGAGGGCACCTTTGGATGTACTTGTTTAGATCTCCACCCATGCTGTACCAATGGTAACTTTGTCGGAGACGTTGCAGAGTCTTTGCCTCTCCTAGATGTCCAGACTGCGGAGGGTTATGACAAGCCTGCATGACATCAGTTTGCAATGACGTGGGGACCAGTAGCAGCAAGGATGGATTACTTCTGTCAACATTCTCCCAGCGGTAATGAAGGACTCCCTGGCAAAGTTCAATTTGAGGCCAACAGAGCCAGTACTTCCTCACTGCTGGGCTTTCCATTGTTACCTGTTCCCTAGTTGGAAGAACTCCTGATTCTTTCCAGCTGTGCAGTATAGAAAGCAATGGATCATCCTTTTGTGCAGATGTCAACTGCTGGCAGGTCAGAGGTTGCAGCCAGTTTACTGTGGAGGTATGGTGGTCGGCTCCGACTTGCTGCCGCAGTTCTGTGCTGTTCCCGGAGTCCTGTATGGTAATCTGCCTGATGACCAGAGGCACAACATCATCCACATCCTCTTCAAATCTTGCCCACTGTTCATGCAGTCTTTGGCAGTGGGAACATCCTTGACAGGGCAGCTCTGTTGTTTCCTTGCCCGCTTGATAGCAGTTGCAGTCCGTTGGACCCTCTGTGCTGCACCTAGACAGCGCGTCTGCATTAGCGTGTTGTCGTCCAGCACGATGTTCAATCTCAAAGTCATATTGGCTGAGCTCCTCGAGCCAGCGAGCCAACTGGCCTTCCGGATGCTTAAAAGCGAAAGAGCCAAGTCAGGCTGTTGTGGTCTGTTCGGAGGAGGAACTTCCTGCCAAGGAGAAGGTGGCGGAACTGCCTTGTGAATCTCACAATGGCCAGCAGCTCCCGTCTGGTCACACAGTATCTTTGCTGTGCAGGGGTGAGGTGACTGCTAGCATAGGAAATAACTCTCTCCTCCCCCCACTGGAACTGCGACAGCACTGCGCCAATACTGTGGTTAGAAGCATCAGTGTCAAGGATGTAATGGCCAGTAGGTGTCGGATAAGCCAGAACCGGAGCAGTAGTTAGCCTCTCTTTGAGCTGCAGAAAGGCGTTCTGTTGTGGTTCGCCCCACTGGAACTCTGCTGCTTTTTTAAGTAGATTATTCAGGGGGCTAGCAAGCTCAGAAAATGCAGGAACAAAGCGGCGGTAGTAGTTGCATAGTCCTAGAAAAGCTTGCAGTTGCTGAGTGCTCTTGGGAGGCTGCCACTCCTGCACATCCTTAACCAGGGCTGGGTTGGGACTTATCCCCTCTCCACTGACCACATGTCCCAGGAAAAGGACTTTGTCTCTCAACAACTGACATTTCTTGGGTTTGAGCTTCAACCCGTAGCTGTGGAGGCGCTCAAAGACATCGGCCAAACGCTGCAGGTTTTCCTCAACACCTCCGCCTAGGATAATTATATCATCCAAGTAGACGAGGAGTGTCTTCCACTGAAATCCTCTGAGAACCAGTTCCATGGCTCTCTGGAACGTTCCAGGCGCGTTACAGAGGCCAAATGGCATCCTTGTGTATTCGTAGAGGCCGTAGCGGGTGATGAACGCTGTTTTGTCACGGTCTTTGGGGTCCACAGCAATCTGCCAGTATCCAGATTGAAGATCCAGAGTTGAGAACACAGCGGCTCCTCCAAGAACGTCAAGACACTCGTCGATTTTTGGCAGTGGATATGCGTCTCTCTGTGTAAGACTGTTTAGGCGCCGATAGTCCACACACCAACGGACACCACCATCCTTCTTCCTTACGAGGACGATTGGTGATGCCCACTCCGAAGAAGACGGTACAACGACTCCTGCCTCCAACATTTCTTTAAGGTGCTGCTCCTCTTCACCCTGAAACCCCAGAGGCGTCCGGCGAACTGGTTGGCGCACTGGTCTAGCAGTCCCAGTGTCAATCTTATGGGTAACAGCGGAGAGATGGCCAAGGTCTGTATCACTGGCTGCAAAGAGAGTCTTGTACTTTAGGAGGAGCTCAATCAGTGCTACCTGCTGTTCTTCGCTGAGAGCCTCACTCGATGCCGTGTACAAAGCTTGCAGATGTTCTGGTAAGTCTATTGCATTTCCTGTCACTCTTCCAACCATTGCCTAGAAGTTTCACTGCCCTCTTCTTCTGATATACTCCCGAGCTGGTCACTTTCCGAGTCGCACATGATAAGAGGATCATCAGGGAAGGTTTCAATCAGGATACCAACACAAACACCGCGGGGCAGAGAAGCTTTGGCGTTTGAGAAATTGCAGAGTCTGACGGGGATTCTGGGGTCCATGTAGCTGGCGACACTTCCTGATGAGACAGTCTCAGTTATGTTGAGAGGCTCTAGAACTGCTGGAAGACCAGGTTTTGGGTTTTCAACTTTTCCCCACACGAGGCACTCACTTTCAGGTGGTAAGGTGATGTTGTCTTCTAGGAGCACACGTGCCACGGAGTAGTCTTCCCCATTACCTTCAGTGACCCAGGAGGGCACTGGGTCGTCGCCAACAAACACTTTGCGACCAGCGAAGACAGTCATATCAGCAGCTTGCATAGCATCAAGGCCCAGGAGGAAAGAGTCATGAATGCGGCCAACAAAGACTTTCCAGTTGAACTTTCGGCTGCCAATTCCCAGCGTCACCTCCAATTTTCCCATGGCAGACATTTTGCTTCCAACTCCAGCATTTCGAAGGGAGGTCTCGGTGAGAGGCTTCTGTGTTTCAATTGGGAGCATGTTATACACCTCTTCTGATATCACCGTGGCTTCAGCACCAGTGTCGACAACTGCTTTAATGGGCAGACCATTTACTGTCACTTCAATCTGCAAGCTGGGGCCTCTTTTGGTTGTGCGTCCTAGCTGCGGAGGAAGGGATTGGTCCTCGATGGCTGGAGGGCCCTTGAAAACATCTGAGTTGTTTGGTAGAGTGAGGTTCTTTGGGCGACTTGGACTTGGTGACCTTGAACAGTCTCTCCTAAAGTGTCCCATTTCCCCACAGCGGAAACAACTCATTCTGCTTGCTTGATTTGGGCTGGGTGACCGCATTCTCAAACTTTGTGAAGGCAGTTGCTGTGTTGGTCTCCTGCCACGGTCTTGTTGATGTGTCCTCTCACCATATGATGCAGAACGCTCCATGGAACCCACAACTCCACAGTCTCTCACCACAGGCTGCAGTTGCTCCAACTTAAGATGCAGTTGCTCCACTCTGTCCATCAGCACTTTAAATTGTTCCTCTGTGACATACTTTGGGCTCTGTAATCGTCGGGAAACAGGGGAGAGTTCATCAGGGCCAGTATCTTCTCCATCTGCCCAGGAGATACGTCTGGCTCTCCCTGTCCTCATCTCTGTTTCACGGCCAAGAGTTGCTCTGAAATTATGTTCATGGGCCTCAGCTTGCTTCTGTGCCTCTGCCAGTGAATGCGGATCACGGTTCATTACTTCGTAAGCTACCTTTTGGTTTCTCAGTCCCTTTAAAAAGGCATCAGTAGCAAGTTGGTCTTGTAAAAGTAGGTCTGTTCCAGGATAAGCCAGACTCACCAGACGTTGCACCTCCTCAGCAAACTCTGCTGTGGACTCTTTTCCTTGGCGCAGCTCTCCCAACTTCCTGCGAACAGTCGTAGGGGGATCTTTAACTCCAAACCGCTGTGTAAGTTGTTCTTTAAGGAGTGTATAGTCTTCACGGATATGCTCTGGGAGGGAACAGACATAGCGGATAGCAACTCCACGAAGACACTCATGAAGTCTATCAACTCGCTCTGCACCAGTCCATCCATGCTTGCGTGCTTGGCGTTCAAAAGGTAACAAAAATGAGTCCCAGTCCTCTTGGCCATCATATGTTGCTAGTTTAATTTTCCAAGCTTCATTGGGTGGGTGCCGCACCATATTTCCACTATTGCTGGCTGTGGCATATGGGTTATGTGAACTCACGTGTGCTGGGGCAGGACGTTGGGGCACCCGCTCCTCTCTGCGTCTCGCAGCTGGGTCATGCAAGCTTGGGATGTTAGATGGGCCTGTGTTTTGCGATCTCTGTCGAATTACCTCCAATTCCGCTGCGAAAGGTCCATCTGTTTGAGCACTGGATTGTCCTTGGGTCACTTGGAATGATGACTGTGGGGGTACTGCACCAGGGTGCTGGCCTAGGTTGCTTGGCCCGGCTCTAGTGGTTGATTTTTGCTCTGCAGCCACATGCTGGAGGATTGGTGTCACAAGCTGCTGGAGTTGTTGAGCCTGATGGTCCAATAGCGTTTTCAGCCAAACTGGTGGCCCTGGGTCTGTGGGTGCTGCTGTAGCTCCAAGCAATTCCTCACTTTCAGCCATTATTTCCTTCCTCTAGTTTCCTCCACTTTCCCTATTTAACTTGTATTTTTCTACAGTGTAGTGTCTTTAGGTTTTCAGTTTGCTGTCAACAATTCTTTACTTTAGTGTCCTTTAATTAACACACGTTTTTTTTACAGTGTTAAAATCGTCACTTAACTTTCGTTTTTTTTTTTTTTTTTTCTTTCTCCACTTAACTTTCGTTTTTTTTACAGTGTAGACTTATCGCCGCTTCCTCGGCAAAAACTCCGGTGATTCTGTTGTTATGTTGCACTTGCCAGCCACAAGCATGCAGTCTGGACGGTGGATTTATAATTTTTTTCCTTTTGCTTCTTGTCTTTTGTTAGTTCTCTACCTCGGTCTTGCTTCGGCGATTCATCCGACGTGAAAGTCCGTTTCTCCCGATCGTTAACTTCCGTATGGCCGGCTCGTAATCACACTTCTGACACCAGTTGTTAGCTCCGGCTAACAGGGGACTACGGTGTCTAACGTGCAGGAGAAAGGACCACTCTGGAGAAGAATATGTCGCTTTGACTCACTTTACTGAAGGACGGCAGCAACAGGTGAGTTTACATCACAGCCGAACGCTCTAGCCCCAGTGCAGACAGACTTACGTCCACACCAGAGCAGGCGAGCGATTCCAAAACACTGAGCTGTACTCAAACCGGAACTTCCTGATAACAACACGGAAGTCTGTCTCTAACCCACAGTTCCGGCAGGGGTCAAATGTCACAACTACATAACTAATCTGTTCAATAAGATAATGCAATATAATAATAACATTAGTAACATTAACAGCATTACAATATGAATTGTTGAAATAGCACAAAGTATGAAGGACTAGAAGAAGACCGTAAAAAGGCGGAAGAAAATGGCCAAACAGAAGAACAATAGTGTGACTGCTTCAGCAGTCACACTAACTAGAAAATTTCCTCTCGGGAAATTTTGAATGGGCCACGGGGCTACTGCGGGTTGTGCCATCTCTGTCAACATGGGAATCAAACCCACGATCTTAAGGTCAAGACAGAGCTGATCAGACAGACACATGATCATCTTTCTATAAGCACTGATATGGAGGAGCTGTAACCACATTAGGTTACCTGTGTGTGTGTGTGTGTGTGTGTGTGTGTGTGTGTGTGTGTGTGTGTGTGTGTGTGTGTGTGTGTGCGTGTGTGTGTGTGACTGTAATCACATGAAGCTGGCTCTAGAGTCTGTGTGTGTGTGTGTGACTGACTTGTCACATAGTTAGTTAGTAGCTGCATCCTGTGTCAGTCTGATTTAGCTGTGTCTGTGTTTATAAACATTTAAACGAGCGCCAGGTGGATTGTTTATGAAGTTAACGAGCCCTGGCCTGAGGATCAAAGAGGTTACCACGGCGATAGGGGCCCCCGCAGGCTGAGACAGACAGAAACGTGGAGAAAAACAGCCATTTTCTGCCTCTAAACCGGCCTCACAATTAGGCTTAGCATGACAAAACGGTAACTCCTATCAGAACAAAACACAGATCAATGTTGCTCTAAGGACTTACTGAAAATTTCGGTACGATTTGGTGTTTCTACAGTAAATATTTTGGCGACGCTGGCAGTTTTAAAACATCAGGCCGTTCTGCTCCTCTCAGAAAATATTTGTATTGGACTCAATGAGGAGCAGGGACAGACGTGGCCGCACTCAGAGGCTGATTCTGTAAGTTCTGTAAGTCTCTCTGATATTTTGAGCACATGACATGAGAGATAACAAGTTTGTCTTACAAATTCTGAAAAAATTATGTCTGTAGAGTGTAAATTGTGGCCGTGGTGGCAATTTATCCAGAAAAAATACAGAATGTTTCTTCACTCTCTCCCACTCTAACCGATGATGTCACGCACTCTGACACGAACATTCCATGCAATACACACCCATTATAAACTCATAATTTCTCCAAAAATGATCATGGTCATTGATCAGGGATTGATCAAAAACTATATGACCTATCAAAACGTGGAGTAATACGACAATACACAAGACTTGTGTCTACTGTTTAAAGTTTAAATGGAGTCTCTAGGTGAAAGTATGCCTGAGCAGTAGACTTTTGTTAAACTCCAATGATTGGTCTTTTTCGGTCTTTTTTTTTCGCCCGTCCCATTGACTTACATGCAAAATTTTTGCATGACTACGTCGCGAAAAATTCGTAAACTGTTGAGAAAAGTAATAGCACCCCGATCCCGATCAGGACGCACGTTTTGATATATAATATGTCGCTACTATACTAGTAGCGAATCGAAAATCGTCCGGAAGATGAAGGAGAACTAGAAAAAGCATTTCAAAGAATGGAAATGGTGTGACTGCTGATAGCAACTGAACGCTGTTGCAGAATTAGCAAATAGTGCAAGCAGTGATCACCATACAAATGTTTGACCAAGGTTGGATTCGAACCCACAACCTCATGGTCATTAGACTTCCACTCTGCCTCTAGGCCACAGTGCACACACAGTTGCAGAGACTGTTGTCTGTTAATGATCTGCACACTGTCAACATCAAGAAAGCTTGAGAGTCAAGCTTGAATGACTTAGAATGAAAATTTCTGTGAATTTCAGGCTGAGAGCAGCAGTTTCAACATGAAGCAAGTTATCAGAAGTCAACAGAGGACGACTGGGAAAATAATTCACTATAATTGTTGTTGAGGCAAGGTTTGAACCAGCAACCTTCAGGTCTCCAGACCAGCAAGCTAACCACTAGGCTACAGACAGAGACAGTATGTGAGGGGTAAAGAAAACCTTTGATAAGAGGATCACTGGCTTCTGCTTAAAAAAAAAGTAAGGAATCGAACCCATGACCTCATGATCAATAAACCTTTACTCTGCCACTTCGCCACAGAGAGCACAGACATAAGCATGTTGCCATTGTAATGTGATGATGTGCTGCAAACGGTGGCAGAAGCAATTAATGCGTCTCTTAACAAACACCTGTAACCAACTGGACTACAGACAGAGTTGTGGAGAACTCTCAGCATTGGGCTGAATGAGAGCAGAGAGCTCCCTGGCTGCATTTAAAAAATATTTTAAATTATTATCTAAGTCTCTTTGCATTTTTGACCAGAATTTTAGCCAGAAGACAAGTGTGGCTACAAAACTGGAGAAAATAATTTGTCTAGAGTTTAATTTGCAGAAAAAGTTAAATATTTGAAAAAGTATAAATAGTTAAAAAGAGAAAAGTAATGCCGATAAAGTTCAAAAAAAGCTGCACGTTTTGATATATGAATTGTTGAAATAGCACAACACCTAACACACTAACCATATGGCCACAGAGAACCTGAGTTACAATGAGCTTTATACTATGAGGAATCAAAGACTGTCCAATGACAGCTGAATAATTGGAATCAAAAGTCAAGCAATGATGTGAAATGACTGAGGCAGGAATCGAACCCATGACCATATGATCACTAAACCTTTACTCTGCCACTCGGCTACAGAGAGCACACTGCTTTCAAGACTGTTGTCATTCATTGTAATGTGATGATGTGCTGCAAACTGGTATGAGTAATCAAGGAGATAACAAACACCTGTAACCAATTGAAGGCGGGGGAGGAGAGCAGAATTCAACATAACATAACAAGAGTTCTTCCCTTGGATTCGAACCAGTGACCTTAGGGTTGGCAAGCAGCCACCCTAACCCCTACACTACAGTGGAGTTGTGAAGTAGAGAGGTTGAGACTTTGATGAATGTGAGATTTTTCAATGATGTTTAAAATAAAGAGTAATTAGTATAAATTAGCCACACCAAGTAAGAAGAGGACTTTTTTGTGACCTGTGACTATTTTTTGGTGAATTAAAATGAATTAAAAAGCACTTAACAGCAAGTTACAAAGTTGAGCTCCTTCTCCTGCTGATGTGAAAAAAATGCATTGAGCTGAATGGGAGCAGAGAGCTCCCTGGCTGCATTTAAAAAATATTTAAAATTATTATCTAAGTCTCTTTGCATTTTTGACCAGAATTTTAGCCAGAAGACAAGTGTGGCTACAAAACTGGAGAAAATAATTTGTCTAGAGTTTAATTTGTGGCCGTGCTGACAGTTTAGCCAGAAAAACTCTAGAATGTTTTTTTGCCTCTATCCACTCTGACACCACTCTGGCTCTGCTCGTTAGACGCAACACACACACATTATAAAGCTGAAAAAAATCAGAAAAAGTTAAATATTTGAAAAAGTATAAATAGTTAAAAAGAGAAAAGTAATGCCGATAAAGTTCAAAAAAAGCTGCACGTTTTGATATATGAATTGTTGAAATAGCACAAAGTATGAAGGACTAGAAGAAGACCGTAAAAAGGCGGAAGAAAATGGCCAAACAGAAGAACAATAGTGTGACTGCTTCAGCAGTCACACTAACTAGAAACAGCATTTCCTAACGGAACATGCGTGTGAATGCTGAAACCCAATGCTGAACCATGCTGAATTAGCAGAATAAATTGACAAAGACATGCGGAATGGCATACAAGAAACATGTCCATGGAAGGAATTGAACCCACAACTCCATGAGTGGTAACCTAACACACTAACCATACGGCCACAGAGAACCTGAGTTACAATGAGCTTTATACTATGAGGAATCAAAGACTGTCCAATGACAGCTGAATAATTGGAATCAAAACTCAAGCAATGATGTGAAATGCCTGAGGCAGGAATCGAACCTATGACCTTATGATCATAAAGCCTTCACTCTGCCACTCAGCTACAGAGAGCACACTGCTGTCAAGACTGTTGTCATTCATTGTAATGTGAAGATGTGCTGCAAACTGGTATGAGTAATCAAGCAGATAACAAACACCTGTAACCAATTGAAGGCGGTGGAGGAGAGCAGAATTCAACATAACATAACAAGAGTTCTTCCCTTGGATTCGAACCAGTGACCTTGGGGTTGGCAAACGGCCACCTTACCCCCTACACTACAGTGGTGTTGTGCAAAAGAGGTTGAGACTTTGATGAATGTGAGATTTTTCAATGATGCTTAAAAAAAAAGTAAGGAAAGTGCAGAAATTAGCCACACCAAGCAAGAAGAGGACTTTTTTGTGACCTGTGACTATTTTTTGGTGAATTAAAATGAATTAAAAAGCACTTAAAGTCCCACTCCCGCGACCCTTTTCGGCCATTTTAAAACCAGCTCATTAGCCATGCACATTAGCAATGCACCTCTGGGGGGTGGGCGGAGACTGCGCTGCTCTGCACCCGCCCAGCCACCTCCTCGCACCCCACCCCCCCGCTTGCTGACAGCTGGACATTGTACAATTACAGATTCAGCGCGTTTAACGTAAAACTCCACACTGGGATTCGATCCCAGACTGGTGCATAGTCCTTGCTCACAGTGCAAGCTGCTCTACCAGGTGAGCTATACCTATTATACCTTGACAGCTACACCGAGCTGTGAAGGCTTTCACCTCTGAGCCAGATGCAGAGCGGGGCGGGAGCTTGTAGCACTAGTGCCCTCCCCTGGAGCTGTGACACCCTCAACTCCAGTCTTCCTGAAACTGCCAGTTTGAGTCTGCCATTGGTTCACAGCAGTTTGAAGGCAGAAAAACTCTGAAATGCAATTTTGCACTTCCTTCTCTGCTGATAAGTGCTCTAACACAAGAAAAATGCCACAGGAACATGTGAAAAGCTCAAAAAACACGATTTTCACGGGAGTGGGTCTTCAAAGCAGATATCAGTGGAATGTTTTTGTTAATATGAGTCCTAAATAGTCCTATTTTCCGTCAGCAATCACTTACATGAAGTATTTCAGCCTAAACACGAGTCTCTCCGTCACTCTGCTCTGCTGTAACCCGAGGAGAAAATTTTCCTTGTGGGATACAAGTGTTATCCAATGAGGAGAGAGAACGGCATGAAGGGCTGTGTGTGCAGCCAAGGGATGCGCGTGAATGTGGTGACGTAGCACGAGGACCAATTGATGCCTGACAAGGGCGGGGGCTGCTAACTCATGGTGCGTTCAAGGAAACTCGTACTTTGTGTTTTTCCTTCCTGTGAAGTCATACCAGTTCGATCTGGTACGAGTTCACGGGTCGGAAGTTACGAGTGGCCGTTATAGGGAACTTTCACAGACAACAGGACGGTAAAAACACGAGCTACGGGTTACCTGGAACGCTACCAAGTCGTAGTTGTGACTTGAAGCTGTAACTTACGGTTTCAAAAGCCTGCCTTGAACACAGCATTAGCCGAAACGGCCGTGCCACTGATATCTGCTTTAACAGCAAGTTACAAAGTTGAGCTCCTTCTCCTGCTGCAGAGCAGAGAGCTCCCTGGCTGCATTTAAAAAATATTTTAAATTATTATCTAAGAATGGAAGAATGAAGAATGGAATGGAATTGTTTGTTTGTGTATGTGTGCATGTGTGACTGTGTGTGAGTGTCTGTGTGTGTCTGTGTGTGAGTGTGATACCTGTGTTTGTGCGTGGACATCCTCTGTCAGTCTGGTTTATCATGTGTGTGTGTGGGGCTGTGTTTAAAAACATCTTAACGAGCGGCCAGGCTGCACCTGCACTTGTTCTATTTATAGACTTTGATAACGAGCTGGCCACTACAGCTGGACCAACTGCACACAGAGCAGAGCAGAGCAGAGAGATTTGAGCTCAGTGCAGCTTCTGAAAACAGCCCATAAAAAGAGAACCGTAACTCTTATCAGAATGTGGCCATGTGACTACTGGGGCAAGGAGACCTTCCTGAGCACATTGATGTGCATTAAATGTTTGTAGGGCAAAAACTTTTCTCAGGGTCGCAAGGTAGAAAAGGGGGGCATTTCTGCTTTTCTAAAAAAATCAGCTCCTACTTTTATATTGAAGTGGATGAGCCACTGGAGCGGGTCTAGCTGGACAATTAGGCTCATTGAGACAATTCTGTAAGTCTGTCTGCTGTTTTGAGCACATCAGATGAGACACGACAAGTGTGGCTACAAACCAGTGAGGAAATCATGTGTCTAGAGTTTAATTTGTGGCCGTGCTGGCAATTTATCCAGAAAAAATCCTGAATGTTTTTTCGATCCCTCTCACTCTAACGATGATGTCACTCACTCTGACCCAACCCCATACACACTCATTGAAAAGTGTGAAATTTGTCAGAAATCCTCATGTGCTTTTAAAGGATTTATCTCAAAAACGGTACAAGCTATGAAAAAGTTGTAAATACAGGATGAATACATTAGAAGTTTGTCTACAGCTCAGGATTTGAATGAAGTCTCTAGCTGAAAGTATGTGGACGCTTTAAAGGCTGAAAGAAGTAAGAAGATTTGAAGAGTTTCAAGACTGTTCCAATGCATTCTCTATGGGGAAAAAAAAATCAGAAATAGTTGAATATTGCAAAAAGTATGAATAGTTGAAAAGAGAAAAGACATAGCACACCTGTCCCGAAAAGGCTGAACAATTTGATATTTGAATTGTTGAAATAGCACAAAGTATGAAGGACTAGTTACATGACGAAGAAAGGCAGAAAATGGCCGAACCGAATAACAATAGTGTGAATGCTTCCAGCATTCACACTAATAAGAAAAAATCCACACAATAACAGTAGTGCCCGGGCTTTGCCCGGGCACTGGTCCCTGCAGCTATTTCATAGCTGTTGGGACCAGTGCCCGGTGCGATTGCCCGTGGCCCTAAATATTCTCTTGGTCTTAAAATATTACTCAAAATGCCCCGAAACGCTGGCACATGGCACTGACCATTTTATAAAAGGGCTGGCACTCAAAGAGTTAATCAATTAATGCGCGGGTTTCTGAACCAAACGGAATCGATAAGGGAATCGTTAAAGCAGACACGCACACGATTCCAAGAATTGATCCAAGTTGGAACCGGTTCCGAAGAGGAACCGGTTTTCGATACCCATCCCTAATCATCATCATCATCATCATCATCATCTTACAACAGCAGCAGCAGCATAAACAACAACGACAATAAAAGTAGGCTATACCACCAAAACTCATCTCAAGATTGTTTATTGAAAGACAAGTTGTCGCGTATGACAGAATGACAGACATACCGCAGCCTACTTCTCAATTCAACATTGTCCTCGCAGTTCTGCCGTGGACTTAGTCTGGGGCCGTTGACTCGCTGTTTTGGTAGGAAACGGATCCAGGGCGAGAGAGACAGACCTTTCCTTCAAAATAAAAGCACCAAGCTAATAAAATGTGGTAAAACTCTTTAATTTAAGGAATATAATTTACAAGAAAGTCCCCGAGCCATTAAAGGGATAGTTCACCCTAGAATGATATTTCGCTCATTATCTACTCACCCTCATGTTGACTAAGGGCTGGAAGAAGTTTCAGATTCCTCTGTGGCTTCTCTGAGTTACAGGGGGTCTCGGCATAGCAGTGCATGTCCATATAACGGTTGCAAAGGGACACCGGAGCTCTTCGTAAAAAAACACACACAAAAAAACATCCAAATACCTCCATGATGCTCGTATGTAATGTCCGTCTTGTGCTGAAGCCCCAAATTGCGTAATTGTCCCGAAAAAAATTAAATAAGTCTATATTTTAAGCTTGTTTGTAGCGGAAGCTTCTCGAAGCTCCTCTTCCTGGTCCGTCCAAATCTCGCGTGATTCGCAGTAACCGCACTGACGCATGCTGACGCCGGCGCAAATCACGCGAGATTTGGACGGACCAGGAAGAGGAGCTTCGAGAAGCTTCCGCTACAAACAAGCTTAAAATATAGACTTATTTAATTTTTTTCGGGACAATTACGCAATTTGGGGCTTCAGCACAAGACGGACATTACATACGAGCATCATGGAGGTATTTGGATGTTTTTTTGTGTGTGTTTTTTTACGAAGAGCTCCGGTGTCCCTTTGCAACCATTATATGGACATGCACTGCTATGCCGAGACCCCCTGTAACTCAGAGAAGCCACGGAGGAATCTGAAACTTCTTCCAGCCCTTAGTCAACATGAGGGTGAGTAGATAATGAGCGAAATATCATTCTAGGGTGAACTATCCCTTTAAGTTAACATTTTGCTTTTATTGTATTACAAGTTAATGTTTATTTGATAAGTTTTATGTTGGTGAATACTTTTATTTTGGTGAATTTGGTGATTTCGGTATCCGCTACAGACAGGAACCAGAATGCAAACTAATTGGGAGGTAACTGACACCAGGCTCTTCGCTTGTCTGAAGAGCCTGGTGATGCGAGGCTACGTGGACTGCAGTAACACGCTGGTGGGCGTTCCTGTCGGAGGCGGTCATTTGCTGTGGAGAGAGTAGGTACCACCCCGATGGGCGTTCCCGCTGGGGTCAGTCATTTTCTGGCAAGCAGTCTGTAACCCCCGGTTACTAGACCGATTAAATAAATAAATAAAAATTACTAGACGTATTAAATAAATGAAGAGTTCTTTTCCAAAACGCTATAAATCCATTTTAATAGTTTTCCAGAAAATTACATTTTTTACCTAGACCCACCCATTTTGTTAATATTTAATTTATCCTGTTAAAATGATTGTTGGCTCAGTCTGGACATGTTGAACAATGATTATTAAATCAAACAACAATATTGTTGATTAAAAACTCAAAGTTTATTTTATTTTTTCTCAAAACGCTATAAATCCACATTTAAAAAAACAAAAATTGATGGTTTCTGTCTTGAAAAACCAACCAACATGACATGAGAACATCACTGAGGTGCTGCGTGTCTCTCTCTCTCTGTGTGTGTGTGTGTGTGTGCGTGTGTGTGTGTGCGCGCGTGTGTGTGTGTGTGTGTGTGTGTGTGTGTGTGCGCGCACGTCGGGGGGCGGTAATGATGTCTGTCTCTTTACATGTTAAACAAAGAGAACTATGGACTATGGAAGTTTTAATAGTCAAAATACAGACGCTATCATGATGTGAGCACATGTTGCTGTAAACAAAAATACGTCTTTGCTGTAAAAAAAAAAAAAAAAAAAATCGATCGTTGATACGGAGGACACGCGGCGTTACGGGGGGGGGGATGCGGGGGCTGTGGGGGTATACTTAACGGCACAGTGTCCACCACATAAACAGATACAGTAATTAACACAGAACCCAGAAACTACTGAATGAATGACTGAAAACAGACCTGGGTTCAGAGCACCGCCATGTTGGACTGCATGGAGCTGCTCATAGAATTCGGAGGAGAGGGAGGAGATGTCGCGTTTTGGCTAAAAATAGACTTGGCGCTTATCGCGGTTTGGAGGAGAACTGCATCTTGCGGTGCCTTTTAAACAGGGAAATGTAGCGATTTGACGTGATACGTTGATGGAGCAGTGTAATAGGCTCAGTACACAGCAAAATGGCGTGACGAACTCATTTTTTTAAAATTTGGCGTTTATCGCGTTTTGGAAAAGAGCCCCAGATAGCAAATGTTTTGGCTGTATTCTGGCATCCTTTTGGCATTTTTGGCTTTCTTTTGGCTTTGTGAAAGCCCTTTGGCTCAAATGTGGTATGGTTTTGGTTAGCCTTAATAGACAAAATTGGTGCCAGCAATATATGGCTGAGTTATGGCATATATCTGGTTAACCAAGACATTGGGCAAAGGGCGGGATAATATAGAAGGGTGGTATGGCATGTTTATGGCAAGCCAAAAGATGAAGCAAAAGGCGGGATCAAGTAGAGGGGTTGGTATGGCATGTTTATGGCAAGCCAGAAGATTGGGAAAAGGGCGGCAACGTCTGATGGTTTGTTTTGGCATGTGTTTGTAAAGCCAAAGGATAGCCAAAAGACCAAGCAAACGGCGGGAATTTGTACACAGTTTCAACTGACGACAGCCCTCCTACTTCATTTTCTCAAGCTGATCAACACGGAGGTATGTACATGATATTATAGACATTTAAATTTAGTAAAATCTGATTTTCTATCATTGCCTTGTTTAAATACCCGATAAGGTTTACGTTTTCTGCACAGTTATGTTAATTTTTCCTATTTCGATGGCAAAACTGCTGTGAGCTATGAGCTAACTCGTAGCAAACAGGCACAGCCAGCTCATTCAATTTAACTACATCAATGACATGCACAGAGAACTTAATAGATACAGTACACTGGCAGTGAGTATATGAGATAGTTTAATGTAATTAATGTAATTGGTGACTACACTTTGCACAGATAGTAGCTAATTTAGCTAGCAACAATCAGTCATTCCTTTAGCCTACAGTGAATATCTGCTGAAAGCAGCATAGCCTACCATTTAGAAGGTTGCAGGTCATAGCCTAGCCTACCATTTAGCGTTGAAAGTATCCACCAAAAAAGCATTGCTCATGTTGCTGTGCTTTTTAGCAATAATCTAGTGAGCTGCCAGGCAGGAAAACACAAAGAAAACTCCAAACTTAAGCCAAAGAGTATAGCAAGAAGCTCGAACTGCCACTAGGTGGTGTTGTGACAGTGCTGCCACCAATTTGGACTGAAAAGGCCTACTGCTGTGAAACGTTTTGTTATATTAAACCCACTTTATTCACTGCCATATGTGGGGAGAAATCTAATTATCTGTGATTTAATTGCTTCGTTGCTTTTCAGTTATAAGCATAATATGCATACTTTTTTACATCCTATTTTCCTCTGCAGAACACTGAGCAAATGATGGCCCTGGAAGGAAACCCAGCCTCTTCCTGAAATTTAAAAGGATTTGGTGAGCTGCCTTTGATTTTATTAGAGTAGGGCAATGTAATGGTGGGCTAGTTGATTTGAAAATCAATGTAGGTAATTCTCTCAATATTTTCAGGTCATCTCTCTTGGACCTTCTGGGCCTGCCACTTTGAAGGTTACGGTATGGGGCATTTTAAAGCCAAAGGACCAGACAGAAAAGGACACCTGACGAGGGATGAATGGAAAAGTTACAACTTAAAGTGGGTGAGTTTTATAACTGTATAAAGCCTTTAATAAAGCATTCTTAGGCTACAGTAGAAGTAATAAGTTAAGTTTGTTTTCTCTTTGTCTGTGTCACTTTAGATGCCACACGAAGAAACCCCATCTGCTCTACCACCACAGATGCAAGCATAGCACAGACCAGTGATGGTTTTACTGGGCTGGGGACCTGCAACCTGCCAGCCTGGAGTCAGTCAACAGTAAATTCAAAAATAAAAAGATGATGAAATAATATTAATCTTCCTATTGTTTTTTTTCAATACACATAGACACACAGCAAGGTAAATTTGGGCTTTTGGGACAGTTATGGCTATATTTTGGAAGGCCACAATTAGTTTTGGGTGAGTTTTGGCCTCTCTCTGGGTCACTTTTGGCTACTTTTTGGGCTTTCTTTGGGTCGGTTTTGGCTACTTTTTGGCTGGATTTGGGGGATTTGGGGCTCTTTTGGGGCAGTTATGGCTGTATTTTGGAGGGCCACAATTAGTTTTGGGTGAGTTTTGGCCTCTCTCTGGGTCACTTTTGGCTACTTTTTGGGCTTTCTTTGGGTCGGTTTTGGCTACTTTTTGGCTGGATTTTGGGGATTTGGGGCTCTTTTGGGGCAGTTATGGCTGTATTTTGGAAGGCCACAATTAGTTTTGGGTGAGTTTTGGCCTCCTTTTGGTTTGTTTTTGGCTTGCCTATTTTGGGCCATTTAGGGCCCGAAAGCCTGGCCATAATCTTGCCAAAATGACCAGCCAGATTTGGGCCAAAAGGATGCCAAAAGGTTTTTGTAAATAATATTTTTATTTAGGTGACTACTGGATTGATATTTAGGCTACATTATTTAAATTAATAAATAATTAAATAATTAATAAATAATAATTAATTTAGGCACAGTAACCATAACAACTGTCCCTGTATAAAAAGCCTGTGTGAGCCCGGAATTCTCACTCTAGCTGCACTTGAGGGACAACTAGAGACAAGGGCTGTGTTCGAAATCATCCACTCACTCACTCACTCCCTATCCACTACATCATGTATATGATATAGTGGACTACATCATGTACACGATGTAGGGAATGACGGGAGGAGAATTCGGACACTAGACGGTAATTTTCTGGACGTGGTTGCGTCAGCAGATGCGCCAGGTATTGCTGTGACGTAAGCGGACGCGCCGAGAATCATGTAAACACACCGGACCGGTCGGGAGCAGTTAAAAGATGTGATTTTTCATGGTGGTTTGTTTCTTGGTCAATAAACTGTTGAAATATCAATGGTGTGTGAGTCTGGATTTGTCAACTACTGTTTGGTGTCCTCATTGTGAGCTGTAACGGATTGTGCACACGCTAGTCCGTGCGATCTAGTGGCAAAGTAACGTCTCTGCTAACAGCCAGTAGCAATTTAGCTTGTAGGCTATCGGCTACTTTTCTGTTGAAAACAGTTGCCTCACAGTTGTTACTTGATGAAAAATGGTACCCGCTGTTGTTTGGATGCTGCTCGCCCAACTCCTGCTTCTCAGGCATCGACGAAGACGAAGGCAACAGCATCTTAGGCGTTTAACGCACTATTTGTTGATTCGCCGACATCAACTGGTAAATAACGGCAATACATCTTAGCTAACATGCTAACTGATACTGATACAGTATTGTGAAACCTATTAGCACAAGTAATTTTCTTAGACGATTTAGTGAATGACCACGGAATGAAACAAACTAATTTAATATGTGTAACATATCACTTGATAAAAAAAAATTTAGACACCTTATCTCAGCGATCCTGATGTCGTAATTATGAGATCCTGATGTCGTAATTACGAGATAAAGAAAAAGGAAATGTCTATAAATCCGCTCTTGTTGTCTTAATAGATGAATGCTACGGTGGTGCAGTGGTTAGAGCAGTTGCTACCCATACAGGAGACCGAGGATCGAATCCTGGGTGGAGCACATCGTTCTCTTTTTGTATATTAGGCCACTGTAGCCTACATTATTAGACAGCGGGGGACACACCGGCCCACGTTAACCGATTGTGCCGTTCATACACACCAAAGACCCCGGTGCCCGGCCGCCGCTGCTGCCGCTGCTGCTGCTCCGGAGGGGAAGGCGAAGCTCACTGCCAGGATCCCCGCCGGAGCAGCGGCGGCGGCCGGGCTCACACCCGGGGAAGGCAATCCTGGCAGTGAGCCCGGCGCCGCCGCCGCTGGGGGCGGCCAGGCAGGGGAGGCGATCAGTGAGCTTCGCCTTCCCCACCCAGGGAAGGCCATCCTGGCAGTTAAGAGGAGAAACTTTCTGCTTCTAAGTTGTTAAGTTTAGGAGCAGCGGAGCGGCTCGCGGCTGCAGCTCAGTTCACTTCACACACTGAGAATGGAGTTTGTTTTCTTCCGGTAGACGTAAATACGTAACACGTGTACCCCCTGTCCAATCAGAACGCTTCCCGACCCCCAGACGTTAAGCAGAATTAAATAAAGGCGATTTAATGTGTTTTCCATGTTAACCCCAATTCTGAATTATTATTTCCGTGTAAACTCGAAGGAGAATATTTTAATTCCAAACTATTTAATTCAGAATAATTAATTCCAAATTAAAAAACATCATGTAAACGATAAGCCCCACCACGGAATTCCATCCTCAGTCTCCCGTGTGAGAGGTAACTGCTCTATCCACTGTACTACCATGGACCATTGATTCTAATTGAGACAAGAGCGGACTTAGACATTCCTTTTTCTCTATCTCATAATTACGAGATCAGGATCTCATAATTACGAGAAAAGATCTCGTAATTACGACATCAGGATCTCGTAATTAAGATAAGGTGTCTAAATTTTATTTTATCAAGTGAATGCAATGCGCTTCCGTACATATGAAACACAATAAGGTGTAAAAGGCAATCATGGCAGAAATATAACAGTTTTCTTTTTGCTTTAATTGAACTTAAATTAGTTTCAACCAGTTATTATATAACTCACAAACTACATAAGGTTATCATGTTTGATTTATCAGTTCAAGTAATGAAAGTAACAATAAAACAAAATAATGGAATAGGTAGTCATCTGGTTATTCAACTATAAATACCTGTAGCAGCCCTAATTTCTGTACCCTCAAACACTAAAAAATACAAATGTAATGTTCAATCAGGAATGACAAATATGAATTCTAAAATTTCTTTTATTGATGAATATGCACCACTTGAATATATGCTGAAGGTCACATAAAAAGGCAGGAGTCAGGAGAACACTCTTCCCTGTCCAAGGGACTCCTTGAGGGAGCTGGAGATGTCAGCAACTGTAAAACACAAGACACCATTGTGAGAACAGAAACAGAATGTCAAATGTGTGTACTTAACACTTAGGTTTACACTAACTGGATATCACTAATGAGTGTAAGGAAAACTTTGACGTGGTAGATGTAGAATGTCCAGATTTAATATTAAAAACTAGTCTCTTGGTGCCATGTCCTAAATTTAATCATCTAGGGTCTGTGTCTGAGGAAAAATCTCTTAATCTGTTAAGATTATATATTAAATAGTGAAATAATGTTCATTTTAGCCGGAACCCCAGACGTACTGCCAGCTCAACGTTACCATGCCGGTACTTCGCCTGTATTTGGATGAGGAAGCGGACCTGAAGCCCGACTATCGGCTCTCCAGGGCTTCGCTGGAGAACGTGATCGCAGCCACAAGCAGCCAGCAGGATCACGGATGGGGCCACTACCTCGAGGTGCTGGTTTTTTTGTTTTGGTTGGTGAGCGCCACCTCATACCGTGTTGTGTCCCGCAGCTTTGCCATTCCTCGCACCACTGTACATGACATGGTACACATGTCATGTAGTCCAGAAAGCTGCTAAAAATTTTAAAAAGAGTTATTCACCTGCCTTCTACTGCCGAGCTAGAGGATATGGGAATTGAATTTGCCCGTCTCGCTGGTTCCCCTGCTTTCTCCAGGGCAGTGGGCAGCATAGATGGGTGCCATATAAGAATTAAACCCCCATCCCTGGATGCCGTGTTACCTCAATCGGAAGCTGTTTCCATCTGTCCAGCTGCAGGCGGTGTGTGACCACAGAGGCAGGTACCTGGACATCTTCGTGGGGTACCCTGGGTCTGTCCACGACTCCAGGGTCTTGAAGAATAGCCCGCTGTACACAGGCCAGCTATATCCACCCCAAGGCTTTTTTATCCTTGGGGATGGTGGGTACCCCTGTTTGTCTGCTCCCATCAGCCTCATCACGCCCTACAAAGAGCCAGTCCACCAACCAACGGCCAGGCGCTTCAATTACCACCATGCCAAGGCCAGATCCATCGTTCAAGGCTCTGGAGGTTAAACTAACATTTGCCCCCGATGTCATAGTGCTGTGCCATCCTCCACAATGTTTGCCTTTCCAACGGCGACATTGTGGAGCCAGCAGAGGAGGTCCTCAGGCCGGATGACGATGCTGGAGACCAACACCAACACCAGGACCAGCAAAGTGGGGAGCGCATTCGGGAGCTGTTGACGGCAGCTGTCTCTGCTCCTGATGGGTGAGTACCGGCTGTGGAGGACCATGACTACATGTAGATATAGGACAACATTACGTTAATATAGATTTGTAAATATATTAGAGGTCAACATTGATTGATTTATTCAGTCATGATTCACATTTCACATAATTGTTGTAGGGTAGTTTCTGTAGTAGGTTTTTTATAAGTGACTGTATATTTATTCAGTCATGATTCACATTTCACATAATTGTTGTAGGGTACTTTCTGTAGTAGGTTTTTTATAAGTGACTGTATATTTATTCAGTCATGATTCACATTTCACATAATTGTTGTAGGGTACTTTCTGTAGTAGGTTTATGATTCATATTACTGTTGTTGTTATAAATGATTGACTTCATATTGAGCCGTTGTTTTTTCTTGAAATATACAAAGACACACCTCACCTACTCTATTTTTTTTTTTTTAACTATTCACATTCTATCCACAATACAAAGTGGGGAGCGCATTCGAGAGCTTTTGAGCGCTGCCGTCTGTGCTCCTGATTGCCAAGTTGCTGCTCTGGGGGACTACAACTATATGCAAATATAAAAGCACTATATAGTGCACTACATCCGTGATAGGGGGTGATTTTGAACACAGCCACAGAGACAGAGACAAGATCAAGGAAATAATTATAGCTGCTGCGCAGCGATGGGTCGGGTCCGGGCTACTTTTGGGCAAATTTAGGCAATTCTGAGCAACAAACAGGAGAATAGGAAGACAAGACAGTTGTCCTTATAATGTCCAATTTGCATCAGTTGAGGATTGAACCCACAACCTCGGGAATCAAAGACCATTGTCTATCGCACTGAGCTAATTGACAAGTGGCAGTTCAACAGTGGCTTCACAAATTGAGTAAGCCATTCACTGTTGTGTAGGCAGAAAAAGAAAAATCAGTTTTTGAGGTAAAATAATGATATGTATTTGTCAAACATCTACTATGAGTCTAAGATGTTAGGAGCATTCGCAGATGGTCCAGTCCAAGCTATTTGAATTTTTAAATTTAGAAGCTTGCTGTGATGCCACCATTAGGACAATTGTCTTGTATTTTGTGTTGAGGACATTTGACATTTTGATCTGTCATCATCATCACCCTGGCTGGGTCTCGAACTCACAACCTCTGACACCAAGAACCAGCGCTTAACTCAGTGAGCTAATTATCTGGAAGTGAAACATGGTGTGTGTCTTCTCAAATAGACTCAGGGAGTCAGTGCCTGGGCAGCTGTTGTGAACGCAGATTTCTGTTATCTAAACAAAAATCTGTTAATACATAAATTGCATTTAGACAGCAAAATAGCTTGAGGACATCTGACATTTTGATCTGTCATCATCATCATCACCCTCGCTGGGTCTCGAACTCAGAATCTCTGACACCAAGAACCAGCTCCTAACTCATTGAGCTAATTAGCTGGTAGTGAAACCTGCTGTGTAGCTTCATTTATCCACTCAGGTGAGTCAGTGCCCGGGCAGCTGTTGTGATGAAATGGTCAAAATGTCAATAATTCAGTCATCTAAACAAAAATCTGATAATACATAAATTGCATCTTGACAGCATGGAAATGTTGGTGATTTGTTTTTAATGATAAGTGTTTTGCTTCATAAGAGAAAATATGATGTTTAAAAAATTCCACACTCACATTGGCTGCAGTTGTTCCCATGAGAGCAGAATTCAAAATGTTCTCAAAAATTCAGTTTTTGAACTAAAATTCAGATATTTGCTAAACTTCATCAACCATGACTCCAGAATATTGTCATTTTTTTTCAGGAAGTTTGAAAATGTATTTAGCAAGAATTTGATGGTATATGTTTACAGTAGTGTTTACAGTCAAACGTTTTCATGCACTGTAGGCTCAATTTTTGCTTAATCAAAAATCCGAGAAACAAGTTTTGTGGAGGACGGTCTGGAGATGCGCTGTAGCAAGTTTGGTGTCAATTGAGCAAAAATTGTGGGAGGAGATACATTTTAAAAGTTTTACAGTTATTGAAAAAAACAGAGTGATGGACTTCATAATTTGTAATAAGTTTAAGTGGACAAAAGTTTCAGCAGTATTGAGGCTACATTGTGGTGAAGTTTCAACACTGTAGCATCTACCGTTGGTTTGGTAGGAATTTTTAAAGTTTTTAAATTTAAACGCTTATTGTGCCCCCCTAGGAGGGGGGGGCACATGTCCTTGGAGTTGAGTGAATCTGGCATGGGACTGAACCTTTGTGCAAAGTTTGGTGAGTTTTCGCCCATGGGAAGTATGACTTCCTTGGAAGAAGAAAGAAAGAAAGAAAGAAGAAGAAGAAGAAGAAGAAGAAGAAGAATTCCTAGGAATACAATAGTGTCCCGGCAGCTTAGCTGCCCGGACCCTAATAATTGATAGAGAGAAAGAAAAAAAATTGAAGAACACCACCAATCCTGGAGCAGTATCCATCCTGCTGCTAAAATTCAAAGACGTACTTGGTGAGTGGAGGGGCTCTACTTTCGTAAACTAGCGCAGGCGCAGCGGATCAGGCCTAGGGATGGGAATCGAAAACCGGTTCCTCTTCGGAACCGGCTCCAACTTGGATCAATTCCTGGAATCGTGTGCGTGTCTGTGTGATACACCTTGAAAATCTACTTTCATATTCAAAAAAAAAGTGTAACATCACTTTATTAAGGCAAGTAATAGCCAGTCAGCTGTTGAATAATATTTTCGTATTTTATTGTGTATTAAGATGTCTTGTACGAGTAAAAAGGAAAGGCGGAACTAAAGTGCAGCCACCGTTGCACCGCGGTGTCTAGAGGTGCGGGACCCCTCCCTCTTCCCTCAGACAGAAAATCTGGGAAAGAAATGGCGGTTCGCTCCTTCACCAGCCCCCCTGTAATCCTCTCAGCAGGCACGCCGATTTTTCCCAGTGGCCACCCGTGGTACTGCAACAAAAAATCCCATGGGGCCCAAAAAGGATTTTTCCCATAGACCGTAATAGTAAAAGAGAAGCCTGTAAAACTGTTCACAGGACACCTCCGGCTGTAACCTCCGTTAATTACTAATCTTTGTATTCTATATTTTTAAGTCATGGACTTTTTATCCGTCAAAATGTTTTCTAACGGCCAGAAAAGCCACAGAAAAGTCTCTTTTCTGGCCGTGACGTCACGGCTGTGTCCGTGCACCAGCAGTGCGCGGTCGTGTGTGTCTCGGGACCGAGGATGCCTGAAACTAATGAGACGCTGTCCGGTGCTAAAATCACTCAGAAAAGTGGAAAACACGGCTCAAAGGTGAGTTTTTGTTTGGTCACATCAACTTTATGATATTAATGTCTGTTATTAGTCTCTTGTCAACTCGTATTCTTAAACGTAACGTTTTAATTGATGAGATCGCCTCGTAATGACTGCATTTACTGATGTGAAACCGGACTGTTTTACATTACTGCTCCTGTAAAACTCATATTTTTCAGTAATTTTAGCTTGATAAGTCATTTATGCTGTCTGTATGTGTCTGTGTGTGTCAAATGATGTCTGTATGTGTCTGTATGTGTTTGTGTGTGTCAACAGTGTCTCATCGCGGCTGATGTTCTACACCTGTTGCTTCGTTCACAACGTCCACGTTAATTTATTTTACGGCTTAATTAATGCCACGGTGGTAAAATGTAAACCGAGACATCTCCTCCATGGTCGGTGTGTGTCGTGGTGTCCTGACGGTGCAGCTGCTCCCCGTCTTCCACCGGGGCCGGAGGAAGAACCATGGACGTCCTCCTCCTCCTCCTCCTCCTCCTCCTCCTCCTCCTCCTCACCGTCGTCAGTGTGTGTTTGTTCAGTGTCAGTATGCTAAATGATCACTTAAACTTATAATCATATTATTAAATTGTTCGGAAAAAAACAAACATGCTTGTGACTTTTTTCTTCTTCTACCAAATCCAACATCAACTGTGTCTGGGGCATCGTGTTTAATTCAAATGTCTGGTTCTGTAACGGCTGTATTTAGTGGACACTGATATTCTGCGTGTTGTGGAAATATTGTAAGGTTAAACTGTTGAATTACAAAGAGTCTCATCCACCTGAAGGCTTAATGATGATGATGATGATGATGAAACTATGAACACAGCCAGTACAGACAATTATTAAAAGGAAGATGCATTTGCCAAAGAGCTCTAACTTTCTTTAATCACAGTGTGGTTGATAAAAACAAAACACGTGTGACTAAGTTTAAATACCTCCACCAACGTCCTGTAACAACTGGTGAACTGTGCAGCAAGTTAAATATATAAAAAAGGTAAGAGTAAAGCCCTCATTACATTATTTGAGGTGTTCTGTGGTCATCTCTGTCATGTTTAACAAAAATACAGTTAATTATGATTTATTTTCCATTGTGATTTAAGCTTACAGGTTCGGACTAACTTGTTTTCAGTGTAACATCGTATATTAATTAACTGTCAAAACGATTTAACGATCATATAAACGACCGTAGTAAACCTACGATCGGCCGTCTTACATTTTAAATCATTATCTTTGTTTTAAAGTCCGTGTGAGTCCTGTAAAAGTCTTAATACTCATTCCTTAAATCCACAAGTAACACATACATGAACGCGCAGCGCCAAAACTAGAACGGCGGTTGCTCGTTCTCATTGCCCCGGGGCATGATGGGAGACCGCAGAGCATCATGGGGGGTGACTCAACTGCGCATGCTCTATGGGCCCTGTCGCTACCCGATCTGCGACGCTACCCGATCTGTGACAGCGACGTACGGCAACTCCACTTGGACAAACTTAGTTGAATTGACTTAGGATCACTGCCCTATGTGCGTCGCCAGAGACGGTTTATCTTTTTATTTATTTTTTAAAATACTTTATTAGTAATGTAAATTGAGGGTTGGTTGTGGTGGTAATAGGATCTTGATGCTCAGAAAACAGGAACACAGGCGGACTTTTAATGTTTACTGTCCTCTTTTATCGCCGGCCTCATCACCATGACAACCACAAACAATCACAACTACCACAACACTCACTGAATAAACGAGTCTGCCGCGGCTGTCTTATGACGGACCTCCGCGGTTTTTATTTTATTTTATTTTATTTTTTAATCATTTTCACAGTACCGTATTTTAAATTCACAGATAAATTCACTGTAAGCAAATCGGGCAGTGCCCAAATGAAGTTTGTCCAAGTGGAGTTGCCGTAGGCAGCTGTCCAAGATGGCGGCCGGTCTGCGCATGCGCAGACCAGTTTTGTCACAGATCGGGTAACGTCGCAAATCGGGTAGCGACAGGCCCGATAACGCGGAAGTAAACCCGGAAGTCAGAAACTTTTTCGGCGTATGCGCCAGGCGAGCAACTTTCATTGAAATGAACGGCGGCCATTTTCCGGTCCGGTATCCAGTTAATATAATACATCCATGTCCTTCACCTACTCACCTACGTAATTCTGTTTTGCAGGTTGGTACACGGTAAAAGTTGCACAAGCAGATTCCTCCTTGGGTGTACGGTGGTGTATTATAAGTAAAAGAAGTCCGTTGATGAGTTTTGATGTGTGTATCCGTGGTAACGAGCCGCGTTGGTGATCGCGAAAATACGAGTGTTGTAAACAATGGCGCTAGCGGCCATTTAGCATGTTAGCACAGTGATTGTGTATGTGGGATTCTGTGTGCTGGTGCTGTCGCTCCCTGATACCTTTTATTTCGGTTCCTGGGGCATTCTGACATGTTAGAAAATATATTTAATGTTAAATGAGAGCAAATGTACGTTTAATAATTTGAACTGAGGGTTTTTTTGAAGTTATAATAGTGTCCGGTCTGTGTTTAATGGGACCATAGGTTGAATGATTTTCCCTGTGTATGTGTGTTGTTTCATGTTTTGACTGTAAAGTCACTTGAATATTAATTTAAAAGCCTAAGAAGGTTTAAGGTTTACATTATTACATTAATATGAGGATGCACTTATTGAGTTAAAAACAAAGATACGCTCATATAGACTAAAACATGATTTACATTTCTGACACAATTGCACTTATAAGGAAGTGATTTATTTTTGTAAAGACAGATTATTTTTGTGAATGTGTGTGAATGAGATGTTTGTGGAAATGTAAATGGTAGATACAACATAATTAATGTGTTTAAAACTGAAACATAACTAATTACTCAGGGGAAGTTTGTTGTTTTATATTGTGCTTTGTGTAATAAATCAGACAGAAATCTGGGAAAGAAATGGCGGTTCGCTCCTTCACCTACTCACCTACGTAATTCTGTTTTGCAGGTCCAGAGTGAAGGGCGGTGAACCCCAGACAAATTCTTTTGTTACTCCGGTTACATTATCTTATTTGAAACCCGTAACATCTGCTTTAACGATTCCCTTATCGATTCCGTTTGGTTCAGAAACTCGCGCATTTGCTAAGAAAAACAAACAAACAACACACGCTGTGTTCGAGTCAGAACAAAGAAAACACGGTGTGGAGGCAGAAGCCTCAGTCTGGGGGTTGAGTGGTGTGACAGCATCGCCTGTGCACCTGTGTGTGTAACCCGGCCGACACTGCGTAGTGGACACGTGGGCTGCTCTCACGTCAAGAGTTGATGTAGCTGTTTACTGGATTGTTATTTTTGCGAGCCTCTCCCCCCCGCGCGACCCGACGCCGGCGTCGGGACAGTGTGTTCCTGGCTTTAGTTGATCAGCTCCAGGTGTTTTACAGCTGTTCTAGAGCCGATCGCTAGGTTACACAGCGCCCACAAAGACCCGTTATTCTACCGGACTGAACGAGAGATTAATGACGTTACGTTACGTTAAAATCTTCATTATAAATGAGGGTGCTTAGTGTTTATATCCAGATGTCACTGTTCTCACAAAATAAAGTTAATGGCATGTCTGTGTGGAGCGGAGCTGCTGACAGATGCAGCTGACAGTGACGTTTCCTCATCACTAACCTGTGAGCCTCCATCCGGTCCTCCCTCCCTCACGTCGTGAGGACAGGACAACGTCTCCTGAACAGGCTACATGTCTATTCTTTGTGTTTTTCTCTCTTCATTTCCAACCACCTCGTTTCAGGTTTTGCTCGTAGCCACGTGAAATGGTGCGCCCTGTGTCTTTTCTCTCGCGCGCTCTCTCTCTTTCGCTCGCTCGCTCACTCCGCATAAAAACGAACGTTATGAAAACAATAATTAGTGAGAAGAATACAGCTGCGTGAAAACCATCAAATGGAAACAGATAAGTTAAGACAGTTACATTCCTCCTGTGAGCACAGCTGCCCCACAGCCACAGTGGTCTATAGTGTTAACCTGTCCAGGCAGGTCGGTCCTATCTACTTTTTTAATGTTAGAGTCATTAATGCAGTGTTTTCAACCTTGGGGTTGGGACCCCATGTGGGGTCGCCTGGAATTCAAATGGGATCTCCTTAAATGTCTGGTTGGGAACCACTGCATTAATGCAAACAAACCCATTTCTCTTTTATTCCCTCACCCAATGAGAATCGATAAGAGAATCGATAAGGAATTGAATCGATAAGCAATATCGATAATGGAATCGGAATTGCTAAATTCTTATCAATACCCATCCCTAATCAGGCCTGCGCCTCGCCTTCGCTTCGCCAACGAGGCGTGTCCAGGAGCAGTTTGCAATTTTCCTTCGAAGCGCAGCAGGGCGCATCCCGCCTACTTCCCTCCCACCGGCGCAAATGGCATAGAGGGAGGAGAGAAGGCGTGGAGTGGGTTTGACACAGCCGAGTCAGATCTTCACCAATCAAATGAGCTCCTCTCCTCGCCTTGATTTCACCGTGGAAGAGGGAGGCAAGACCTCACAGGCAGGTTTCCACAGTTCCGGAATTATGGAATTATGGAATTAATAATCACAATAACCCCTATTTGAATCAGCACATACAGATTACAGCATACACATTCAGCACATCTATATCGATTGTCCCGTCACACTGATGACAGATCAAAGGCTGCACAGATGAAAGATGAGGATGGATTACTGCTGTGTTGACACTACACACTGTGCCGTTGCGATTATCTGCTATATTTATTTATTTACTTATTGATTTATTGAGCCGCATCGTCACGCGACCATAACAAATAAAACTGAAAACAAATAAACTATCATCTCTCACAGCAAGTGAGACGGGAGGAAACTGATGTTCTGGTCCGGTCCAAGCTGGCAGTGTCCGGTCGCGCGAACAGACCTCACGGGCTGATGATTTCAACTTATATTTAGTAATCTAAACACATGTGCACAGATCACAACATAAACAAACAGCTGTGCGTAAAGGAGGCATCACGGAGCGTCTCTCTTTTTCTTTAGAATTTACCTGAGAGGGGAGATGTGAATATCTGCTCAATATGATGCCGAGGCTGATTGTGGTTTGCTGTGAGTTATTATTATTATTATTATTATTATTATTATTAATTGCATTTAAATGTGCCTGGAACTGTGGAAATCTGCCTGTGAGGTCTTGGTGACGTGGGCACACTGCGCGCTGGGCAGTCAAAATACCAGTCCGCTGGCTGCGCTGCGCCTTGCGCTGAGATTAGACCAGGTTGGAGCTGGCGAGCTTTTGGCGCACTCTCCGCAACAAATTGTCACTGCGCCAAGGTGAATCTGTCGACACCTCCCCCTGCTGCGCGACCACTCCCATCTCGGCGCACAGCAGTCTGCCAATTTACCGAATCCGCTGCGCACCTTGTTGCACTGGAGGAAAATGCCACTGCGCCAGCTGCGCCAGGGCTCGCCTCGCTGCGCCCCCATGAGTTGCGCCAGGAAAATAGGGCCCGAAATGTTAATTTGTCAGAAAGTAGACCAACTGTTAAAACTTTTAGCTAACTGAAAAAACCCAGTAGTAGCAGTACCTGCCGCCATAGCAACAGAGGTTGAACATTCCAAAGCAACAGTTAGGATGGGTGGCAGTTACTGGCCTTTTTGTATGGTGTGTTGTGGTGTTTCATGAATGGGTTCCAGGGTGCCATTCCGAAGAGCCGCCACTCCGAACGTTTACTTTAATTTGTCGGAATGCCGACCCTTAATTATTTATGGGAAAAGGGTGCCATTACGAACCTGAAAGAAAGGGTGCCATTCCGAACCTGAAAAAATCTTTAATGGTTTATGGCACGGAGTAAAAACACCTAATTGTGGTGGTAGCATAATGGTCAGAGCATCTGCTTTTGACGCGGTGGATCAGGGTTCGACTCCCGGGGGAGATACATATTAACTGCGATTTTATTGGCCTCTACCTAACCTTTTTACTAAACTTAACCAACTCCTTTCTACATTGCCTAAACCTAACCAAAGCACAGAGCAAGGACATTTATTTTCAGCAGGAGTGCCGCGGCTGCATCAGACCATGGATGTAATGCATTAGACTCGCACCTGGGTGAAACTTTGGAGGCGGAGGGGGAGGGGCCGGTCGGGCGCTGTCCCCGCGGCGCGTCGTGTCAAGCCGGGCAGGAAGTCAAACCACCAGAGAATCCGGTCAATTTTCAAAATAAAACACATTCGGAACGGCGGCCCCTCGGGAAGTTCGAAATGACGGACCTTCGGGAATTTTCAGACTGGCAGACCGTCGGAATGGCGGTCCTTCGGAATGGCGGTCGCCCCCCCATGAATGTAGCCTACTGTATATATATATTTTTTTCTGTTTGTTTGAAATATTAATAATATAAATAATATTATAATCACAAGGTAACATAATTTAGAGTTAGCGTTTTAATAATTATTTGTATTGGCTGTGTATTTTCAAGGCCAGAAGCTTGTATGTGTGAGCCTGATCATCACCCCTCCTCATCATCATCCTCCTCATCATCATCCCCCCTCATCGTCATCCCCCTCATCATCAACCCCCTCATCGTTACCCTCATCCTCCTCATCACCCCCTTCTTTATCGACAACTTCCACTTCCTGATTCTTCAGTTCAGATGGTCGGACAATACAGTCTGAACTGAAGTGGCGAGCCAAACCCCACTGAACCTGGACTGTCAGAGAAGTTGATTTTTTTTATTTTATTTGTGATATTATTATTTTTTTTGTGCTATTCATTAGTCTACTGTTACTGTTGTAACTATTTTTATTTATCTTTGTTTATTGTTTTGATTGAGAGAGGGATAAGTTAAGGAAACCACCTGTCAGTAAGATCCGCAAAAAAATAGGATTCAAAATACAGAATTAGAAATAAATTAGACAATTAAAATAAAAACTAAATTAGCACTAAACTAAGAATTAGACATCAAATTATACTTACCTGACAGGTGGATTTGTAAGGGAAAAGAGGGAATAGTTTGTGTATTTCGATTTTGTCTTATGTGTTATTGTTGTTGTTATATGTGATTCTGAAAGAAAGAGATAAGAGAAAGAAAAAGAAAGAAAATAAGAAGAGAATCGATTCACATTGAAATAAATTTGATTATTTACTTTTTTTAAACATTTAACAGTGACCTCTTGTTGTTTTCTTTTCTACTCACACCCATTTCTCCAGAGCGAATCTAATCTTCTGAGTACTGGCCCACAAGTTTTCATTTTATTTACTTTACATTAAAGCAGATAACAGCGGCACGGCCGTTTCGGCTAATGCTGTGTTCAAGGCAGGCTTTTGAAACCGTAAGTTACAGCTTCAAGTCACAACTACGACTTGGTAGCGTTCCAGGTAACCCGTAGCTCGTGTTTTTACCGTCCTGTTGTCTGTGAAAGTTCCCTATAACGGCCACTCGTAACTTCCGACCCGTGAACTCGTACCAGATCGAACTGGTATGACTTCACAGGAAGGAAAAACACAAAGTACGAGTTTCCTTGAACGCACCATGAGTTAGCAGCCCCCGCCCTTGTCAGGCATCAATTGGTCCTCGTGCTACGTCACCACATTCACGCGCATCCCTTGGCTGCACACACAGCCCTTCATGCCGTTCTCTCCCCTCATTGGATAACACTTGTATCCACAAGGAAAATTTTCTCCTCGGGTTACAGCAGAGCAGAGTGACGGAGAGACTCGTGTTTAGGCTGAAATACTTCATGTAAGTGATTGCTGACGGAAAATAGGACTATTTAGGACTTATATTAACAAAAACATTCCACTGATATCTGCTTTAATAACTGGTTCTTCCTTTTACCAGGTGTTACAAGTCGTTTTCTGGCACGACACCGGACAGCGTCTCATTAGTTTCAGGCATCCTCGGTCACGAGACACACACGACCGACCGCGCACTGCGAGTGCACGGACACAGCCGTGACGTCACGCTCAGAAATGAGACTTTTCTGTGGCTTTTCTGACCGTTAGAAAACATTTTGACGGTTAAAAAGTCCATGACTTAAAAGTATAGAATACAAAGATTAGTAATTAACGGAGGTTACAGCTGGAGGTCCTGTGAACAGTTTTACAGGCTTCTCTTTTACTATTGCGGTCTATGGGAAAAATCCTTTTTGGGCCGCATGGGATTTTTTGTTGCAGTACCACGGGTGGCCACTGGGAAAAATCGGCGTGCCTGCTGAGAGCGTTACAGGGGGGCTGGTGGGTATGTGTATCCTGTGTGAATGTGTGTATTAATCTCTCTCGCGCTCTGTTAAGATGAATACGCAAATCGCTGCAGAGTGCGAGCCTGGCACAGAGGTGTGCGCTCTGGCGCATCTGACACAATCGGTTAACAGCACCGAAAGGAAACTGGCTCCGCTCCGCGGCTATTTCGCGTCCGACGTCTTGCACACGTTTTTATTGATATTGTAGCGTCCGAGCCGACGTAATTACAACAACAAAACACAAACTTATCTGACAGCACTTCTTCCTCTGCTCCTCCTCACTCACTCACCCCGGCCCCTCAGTTTCTCATCCAACCATACCCTACCTGCCCGTACCGTACACATTCACAGTCAGTCAGAAATAACAGAACTTAACATCATAACAAGAACTGCGGGGTCGCTACAATATTTTCAGTTGTGCAGTAGGCTATTATTAATAATGAGCGATGAGTCCCATTGCTACGTGCCCCCCCCCCCCCCCCCCCCCCCCCCCCCCCCCCGCGCCCATTATCTCAGTCAATATGAACTCCTATCCTGCTTCTGGGCCGGATTAGTCGGGCTAATACACTGTCGTACCCTAATTACTGGGAGTCGGAGCACCGGGCATACTTAAATCGAGGAAATGGGAGGTTGGATTAATGGACGCAAAAATATAGAAATGGGAAGTCGGAGAAATGGGAAGTGGGACTGACGTCATGCGCCCCTGAAATAACCGTTAGTCGACCAGCCGCCATTACTGCGGTGACAGCTCCCAGTCAGGCAGCGATGGGTTCTGTGCGCGAAGCGGGCATTTGAATGCATGCGCCAAGAAGTGGACCTTTTCTCTTATGTAAATATGTCTAGTAAGGTTGGGAGGACATGTGCCGTCATCGGCTGCTCTAATATCAGCAAAACACAGCCCCTTACTGCAGGAGGAGTGTCCGTGTTTAGACCGTAACGTTACGTACAGTGACAGCAACGCAGTCACAGCTGACCTGTACAACCAGGCTACTCTCCCTTCACACCGTTACCTTCACATCGTGGTAAAAGTGGACGGTCTGTGAATGTCTCACTGATCCCTTCAATATGATGTGATCATGGTCGTCTAAAAGCCGGTGTAAAATATGTCTGACCCACCCGGAGCTCAGGTAATTTTGACCATAAATCAGAGACCTGTAATTGACGTTTTTTCTGATCATCGGAGGCCAGCTGATCAATAAAATGTTGTTGAATATCTAAAACAAAGCACTTGTTTTTATTCATGTAGCCTGTCCACATGATTAAATATCCCGCTGCTGGCTTGCTAACGTCAGCACGCATAACGTACCGGTATGTTATATTGTTTATGATACAGTCTCTTATCTCCCTAATCTTTCCTGCTAATCGCTCAAACAAATGATTAATTCCTAAATTAATATTGGTATTCATGTAAGATACCTTAATCAGTTACTGGGGGGCACTAAACATCACAAATGCAGCCTATTTATGATGCTGTCATAAGCCGTTTTCCCACTAAAATTAGCGGGTCGACGCGGGTTTTTTAAACGCGGGTCGACCCGCTAACAATCGGCATTTGGCCCCTTTCCCATTGACCAAAATGAGCCGAGTCTGACCCCCCGCTGAGGGATCAGACAGAGCTCTCATCCGCGGTGCAAGAGACACACACAGTCATGCCACAGCCGCCCGCCGCGGAGTGTCCGTCCGCCGAGGCAGATTCTCTGACTGACCTGGAGCACCAGGACCGCGGAGGACAGCCAGTCTGCTGCGGCCGGATGACGGACGTCCGCGGCACAACACGTCAGTTAAACAGACTGTTGCTTCTTTTCTTTTCTTTTTTTCTATCGTTTTTGGTCAGTGTTCTCTGATCTTTTGATCCCAGTCTCGGATGAGAGCAGAGCGGAGCAGAGCTTTGTTTTGGTACATGATATGAGACGCGACCGGCGCGATGACGTAGCGTCACGTAACGTTCAGTGTCATCACGTAAATTAGCGGGTTGACGCGGGTCTGGCGTTCCCACTGCAAGCCGTTCGGAGCCGAGCCGATTAAAGGCGATTTTAACCCGCGTCGCTTGCCGAGTCGTTTGACCCCGCGTCGACCGGTGCGCCTTTCCCACTGCCACCAAAAGCCGATTGTTAGCGGGTTTAAACGGGTAATAGAGAATCAGTTTACTATGACTGACACATGTCACCGCCGCAGCAATGGCGCCGCCGCAAGATGGCGGCATACACAAATTGCTCGCCGAATTCGTGTATACCATGGCTTGTTGTGATGTACTGCTTAATTATTATGATCAACCGTGGTTGTTCGGCTATATTGCTACATTTGTGTGGAGTAATGAGTATGAGGCAGCTAAAGCTAGCGTGTCTTGTTAGCATGATAGTAGTTTTGATCTGGTTGAGTTGATCTTCATTACATCATGTTGATCCTAAACACATACCCAATGTGTAATATTTTCAGGTTGTGCTAGCTGTCAGCAGGCTTGGTGATAGCTCCCACCAGTGATATTGTCAGGCCATTGATGTTTGCACTGTTGTCATGGCAACAGTCTTGGTTTGCACAAGGACGTGCGCTGTCACTACCCGATTTGCAACGCTACCCGATTTGTGACAAAACTGGTCTGCGCATGCGCAGGCCAGCCGCCATCTTGGACAGCTGCCTACGGCAACTCCACTTGGACAAACTTCATTTGGGCACTGCCCGATTTGCGTACATGCTTATAGTTCTGTGAATTTAAAATACGGTACTGTGAAAATGATTAAAAAATAAAATAAAATAAAAACCGCGGAGGTCCGTCATAAGACAGCCGCGGCAGACTCGTTTATTCAGTGATTGTGATTGTTGTGGTAGTTGTGATTGTTTGTGGTTGTCATGGTGATGAGGCCGGCGAGAAAAGACGACAGTAAACATTAAAAGTCCGTCTCTGTTCCTGTTTTCTGAGCATCAAGATCCATCCATATACCATAACGAACCCTCAATTTACATTACTAATAAAGTATTTTAAAAAAATAAATAAAAAGATAAACCGTCTCTGGCGACACACATAGGGCAGTGATCCTAGGTCAATTCAACTAAGTTTGTCCAAGTGGAGTTGCCGTACGTAGCTGTCACAAATCGGGTAGCGTTGCAAATCGGGTAGTGACATGCACTCGTCACAAAAACGTGATGTCATAGAATTTTTAAAACTTGTAAATAGACATCACATCAACATAAGCTGTGATGTCACAGTCTCTTCTCAGTGACAAAACAAAAAATGTGATGTCATGTAGAATTCAACATGAGCTGTGATGTCACAGTCTCAGTCCTCTGAACTTCAAAGGAAAAAAATGTGATGTCATATAGAATTCTCAAAGTTGTAAATAGCCCCAGAACTTATAAGGCTGTTATTCACAGGCTGGTATGTGTTATTTAGTCACACAGTGCAAGAGTAGCCTATTTGTCCATCACGTCAACATCATGTCATAATTTGTTTTGTCACAAAAATGTCAAGTTATTCTGAAGTCATAGAGAATTTTAAAACCTGTATATTTATCCAGAACTTTAAATTTTGGTATATACAGGCTGCTATCTGTGAATCTCAGACACACTGAGCCAGAGTATTTGGTGATCGTTCTTCAAACATAAGACTACAACCACATCATGGCTGGAAGAAAATTCACTTGGGCCGAATTTACAGAAGCTGCAGAGCAAAGTCCTCCAAACCAGGAGAGAGGACAAACTCAAGCATGTCCCAACGAGAAGACAGTCTCCTGGAAGAAGATGGGTCAGAGGAAAGAACTGCACCTAGGGAACAGGGAACTGGAAATGCAGTTGGAGGAAATGACAGAGAATGTCAAAGAAAAGGACATTCAGATTCAGGAGCTCAAGAAGGCTAAAGATATGTATTTGGACATGTTCCAAAAATGCTCAGATGATCTACAGAGACTGATAGGGAAGGACACCAAGGACACCAGTTTGAGGAAAGTGGAAGAGTTGGAGGAGGTGATAAAAGTCCTGAAGAGAGAGAACAAGAAGCTGTACACAGAAAGGCTCATCCTGAAGGAAGTGTCCCAAAGACAACAAGAAAAGCACCAAGTCCTTCAGGATGAGAAGCTAACACTGCAGTCCACTAACCAAATCCTGAGGGCAGAAAAAAGAAACCTTCAGGCACAAAACCGGGTTCTGCAAAAGCTCCAGACTGCCAACGACATGTTGCAGCTGGAGAGAGAAAAGCTCCTGGAAGAAAACAACAGGCTGGACACAGAGAAGAGACACGTCCAAGAAAACAACACCATGTTGCAGGTAGAGAATAAAGAACTGAAAGATGACAACAACAGGCTGGACACAGAGAATTCTGACAACAACAGGTTTCAGTCTCAGCATAAACACCTGCAAGAAATGAACAACCTGCTGCATGCAGAAAAGAAAGTTCTCCAAGACAACAACAATGTGCTACAGATGGAGACCAAAGACCTACAACATGACAACAACAGGCTCAAAGTGGAGAAGAACAACCTCCAAGAAAAAAACAACGTCCTTCAGGTGGAGGACAAACACCTGAAACAAGAAAACAACAGGTTTCAGTCGGAGAAGAAAAACTTCCAGGAAATGAACAATCTGCTGCATGCAGATAAGAAAGTTCTCCAAGACAACAACAACGTCCTTCAGGATGAGAAGCTAACACTGCAGTCCAGTAACCAAATCCTGAGAGCAGAAAAAAGAAACCTTCAGACACAAAACCGAGTTCTGCAAAACCTCCAGACTGCCAACAACATGTTGCAGGTGGAGAGAGAAAAGCTCCTGTCAGAAAACAACAGGCTGGACACAGAGAAGAGACACGTCCAAGAAAACAACACCATGTTGCAGGTAGAGAACAAAGGACTGAAACAGGACAACAACAGGCTCGGAGTGGAGAAGAACAACCTCCAAGAAAAAAACAACATCCTTGAGGTGGAGAACAAACACCTGCGAGCAGACAAGGACCTTCTGCAGAGTGAGAAGGGAAACCTCAAGGACCAAAACAAAACACTGCAGCTGGAAAAGCTGGCGCTCCAGACGGAGGAGAAGCTGCTCCTGAAAACTCAGAAGAAGAAGAGACGCTTCTGGTTTTGAAAGAGGACCAATGAGGAGCTGGAAGGAGGAACAGAAAACCAGTATGAGGGGGATGAGAATCAGGTGGTGGAGGAGGAGGGGGCTGCAGCAGCTCCACTCTCCTCCTCCTCCTCTCTCCACCCTACTCAAGAAGCTCCAACCACCTCCTCTTCTTAACGTCTCATTCTGTTTAGTTAATTACTATCTCTCTCTCTCTCTCTCTCTCTCTCTCTCTCTCTCTCTCTCTCTCTCTCTCTCTATCTATCTATCTATCTATCTATCTATCTATCTATCTCAAAAAAAAAAAAAAATTCTGCATATGATCCTCTTTGAATAATGACATACAGTATATCTGTCTGTTACGTAAATTGTGCTTTAACTTACCGGTAAATCAAAACTGAAGTTGTATTTTGTGTATTAGGGGTAATTATCTCACTGTAATTGGATTACTGTATTAGCTGACAATGGCTATTTTTTGTTGTTGGTTTTTACATGGATTTCTGTTTATACAGGAAGGTTGCACGTTACTGTAAAGTTGTTCTTTTTTCTACTAAATGTTACTTACGTTTATCAAGTATATAAAATCTGAGTTTATAAAACAGAGAAGTGGTTCCTTGGATCTTGCCAAATCTGGCATAATAGAAGATCCCTCAGGGTTAACAGGTTAAACTTGTTTCGTTTTGTTTTTCTTTCCTTTTCTATTCAGCAATCAAAAAGATAGAATTAAAAATTTAAAAATATATATGTATAAAAGTGTTGTCTTAAAGATGTATTTTCTGCATATATTACTGTATTTAGTGTCTTGTGATTACACAATCAATTCTATAAAAAAATAACCTGTGTCAGATAGTGATTATTAGTGACTTTCATGAGGACTATTCTACAATGCAGATTCCATTCAGTATCAGATTTGCATTCAAAACACTAACAGCATACTGAAGCTCTGACATGCAGTATAGTGTGCTCCACTGGGTCAATTCTCTATCCAGAAGTGGGACAGAGGCGCCATCTAGTGGTCATTTCATTTGACAAAAACTAATTGGCAAAATCGCAGCTCAGTCACCAGTCACACAGCTCATCATCATCATCTGCAAGAACAACTCTTCAAAAATCACTTTTATACTTATATAAACTACTATACTTATAAATAGGCTACTTATATTATGGGATTGTAGTTCTCCTTCTACTTTTTTTCTAGTATGTAGCATTTTTCCTCAGTAAGTTTGTATATAGGCTACCTAGTATAGTTTGAGTATATATACATGGGCTACACAAACTATACATACACAAAATAGTGTGCTATTTCAATAGGAATTAGTCAATGCTGTGTTGAATAGGCTACATTTGACTAAAATCTATCCATATTAGCAAGACTTGTTGGACTTCTTGTGACATTTGACATTACATTTTTTGTTTATTATTTGTTGTCCCTACACTGTATGGGGGCATCACAAACATCCATATCCATACAGTCTATGGCAGTGTTTTTCAACCTTGGGGTCGGAACCCCATGTGGGGTCGCCTGAAATTCAAATGGGGTCACCTGAAATGTCTAGTAATTGATAAAAAAAAATGTACTGATAAAATTATTTTTTTAACTAATTATTATTCTCTTTAAAATTACAATTAAAAACACCACACACAATCTTAAACAACTGTATTCTATACTTTCACTTTCTTGATTGACAGGGTCACCAGAAATTTGTTGTCAAAATGGGGTCATAATCCACAAAAGGTTGGGAACCACTGGCCTATGGTCTAAATCAGGGCTGCCCAATTTGGGGCCTCGAATTTTTAATTTTTTTAATTTCTATTATTTTCTCACTGTGATATTGCATAATGACTCCGGCCAATAGGTGTAGTCTATCACCAGTGTTGTTAACCTGCTGGGAGTGTTCATAGAAGAATAGACACACAAGTTATTTTGACTGTGACTGCTTTTCTGGGGATGACACAAGTAGCAGACAATGCCCTTCTCAACCAGAGTACCAGTAGTAACATTGCTTTGCTTTAACAGCAGGGCTCCGACTAACATTTTTCACGATGAGCACCAAAATTCAAATTTCCTCATGTCAACTAAGAGCTGTGAGAATTTTCAGAGTCCTCCGTTCCTTCTCTGAGTTATGGGGGGGTCCGCGTAGCAGTATTTGTCCATATAATTGTTGTCAATGGATACCAACTTTCTTCGTCCAAAAAACATCCAAATACCTCCATGCTGCTCGTCTGTAATGTCCCTCTTGTATTGAAGCCCCGACATGAGGGTGAGTAGATAATGAGTGAAATTTGAATTTTGGGTGAACTATCCCTTTAAAATTTTAGGAGAGCCAGCAGAAAATTTAGGGGCACACACTTGTAAATCAACTTGTAAAGCAAGTATTCACAATAGTCACACACATTCACCTGCCACCTGTAATGACAAACATCAGATTTCTTTAGCCTCCCCTTTCGTGTTTCACCAGCGTTAGAAAACAAAAAGACAGCCAAATTCACTGATGTGCCAAGTAGATGAAAAATTTACTTGCACTGTCCCAAATTTTAGGGGCAAAATGCCCCCATTTAGGAGTAGCCTGGAGCCTTGTGAAACACAATAATCAATCGTGTTATTTAAAAATGACTTTGTATGAATGTTTAGTTTTGGCCGGCGAACCCCCCCCCCCCGATTCATTTTTGGCCCTTAAGAATTTGGGCACTGGTCTAAATACTAAGTCTGCTGTTGCAATTCTTCCTGTGACCATGAGAGGGCAGTAAACGCTTATGATTTTACAAATTAAAACAGACAACAGTAATGCTTATCTCCACTCTGACTGTATATGGATAATACATTCACAGTAGGCCGGTCGTGTATTGAAATGTACTTATTGTCAGGGTATACAAAGTGTAGTGCAAAGTATTTTATAAGACCCATAGCCCTGAAGAACTAGCCTTGATTATAGTGTTGGTCAGTCTGACAATTAATTTGATTGTCAGCATTCATAAAGCTAATTTACAGTTTGAGGATATTAATGATAAAAAAAAATGCTACATAACAACGAACATAGATATATATAACACAGGGGAACTATGATGTTAAATACTAAATAGCTACACTATAAATTATTATTATTTATTTATTTATAATGAATTAAAGGCTTTATTGTCCTCTGTGGTTTAATAACACAGCATTACTCAGAAAAGGGACTGCCTTCCTGGTTGTATTCTGAAGAACCTTCTTTTATGGGATAATATTTCTTCATATTACTCCCAGCCTACGTACATTCTCTAGAGTCGGTCTATTTGCTGGAAACAAGAAGTGAATTCCTCTTGGATAATTTTAAACATTAACACAGACTGAACAGAAATAATAATAGTACTTTGTTGACACTGGACCAACACATTTGCTTATTTCTTCACATTTCTATTCTGTCAATCCCTTCAGTCAAATACATTGTCAAATGTGTTACTAACCATGAAATAATAAAAAATGACCTCTAAACAGACTGGTTGACTGTAGCACAGCCACAGACCTTTGTCAATCAGTGCATTGGTGTGCGTGCATTCCCATGTACGAAAATGGACAATTCCAAGTTGAAAATGATTTTTTTTATTATTATTCATTTAAATTAACAAACACTGCTATACATATTGCTGTTTTTTATTAATTTTGAGTCATTTTTAACAGTTAAAGCATTTGGAAAAGAAGTAATAGTTAGTTGAAAACAGGCGACAGACAGTAGATGACATGTACAGTAGAAGATCTACGGTCAATGGCTTTCCTATGTGTGTCGAGGGGCTTCAGAATATCTCAACATACAGACATATCAGACTTGCCCACAGTAATGTTTTTGGTTATCATTTCACCTCTTTATGTTGTCAAACAGGATCAAAGACGCCCTGTCACACCACATGATATTACAGTCAGTGATGCTAAACCCAACATCAGTGAAATATAAACAGCCGACATGGTTTTTTCCAAACAAGTAGCAGCAGCTTGTATTGAATTTCAAAGTCTGTTTTCTGCATCCAGCGCAAACAAAAGTCTTCCAACCACAGCTTTTATTCCTCTGATAACAAAAAAGGGCTCAAGCAAAGATGACACCCCTTTCAACCCCTGACATTATATTTATTAGGAATGTTTGAAGTAAACAAAAAAAAAATCCCAAATATCGCTGTTGTGTCCTTCTCAGTGCATGGCATTGAAATCCCTCATCCCTTTTAGATACACACATAAAAACAATTTTTTTTAAAAACAAGAAAAAAAAGAAGTGCTTCATAAAACCTCCAAAATATTACATCTTTTCAAGGTGTCCCCTCTTTCATCTCAGACCAGCTGTAGAGAGAGTCCTCTGATCCCTTCCTTAGAGTCACAAAGTGGACTGGGTCTGGCCTTTGTTTAAAGCCAACAAGGCTTCCACTAAGTTTCTACTGAGTACCTCCAAGTTGGCATATGTTCATACACCCATAAATCATCTGAGTTGAATTTAAACATCATTTCTTTACTAAAAGTGACAGATTTACAAACACAGTATAAACAGGGTTGACATCATTGGCAGCTGGCGACAGTCTAGACCACAGTGGCTTTTTTTTTTTTTTTTTTTTTTTCAAATTTGAGCAAAATCCCTCCTTTTAGACAAAGACGGACGAATTACAGGATTACATGTGTCATAAAAACCGTTCTTTTGGCTTTTTTGAAACCTGACCTGCCCTGAGAGGCGGTGAGACCTTTATTTAGAGAATGTGCGAAACAAAGAAGTGCAGAATCCAGTGGAGGAGGGTTTTTTTCTTGTTCAAACCTTAACATCGGAGCTAAAAAGAGAAACCTTTTTCTCCGTTTGACGCGATGGAGTGATGAAGTCTATCGTCCCTATCGCGTATAGTACCAACTCTGCAACACTTTGGCTAGACCATTCGACAGCCCGCAGTCCTGCAATGCTCTTCACGATGGGGTTCTACTACACCAGAGAGAGAGAGATATCCCCGACATCAATGTAAATCACATACACTTTGTCATAAACAGGTTGTAAAGTTCAGGTACAGAATCACTGAGGAAAAGCACACCAATACTACTGTAAAGTCAAGCCACTATGGCAAAATAGAAGGTATAGAGTATTGAGGAACTAGTCATTGATTGTTTGAAAGTTGGCTCGTATCGTTTGCAACACTGAGGAGTGCTTAGGTCACCTAGTGGGCGACGATTTTGCTTTTCTACAGGCAGATTAAGGAAAGGACGATATTTCAACAAAACACTTTGTAAAATTTAATCAGCACAGTCCATAAATACAATTAAAGAGATGGGAATAACATCAGAAATGTGTACACACTCTGGGTAGTAATTCCTGAATCAAGGTCCAAGCTATGAAAGGACAAATTAAGTGGAAAAAAAAAGACGAGAGGAAGTCTTTGCTCACTGTCTCTTTCTCCCCTCAGAAATTCCAGTAAGATGCTGACCTCCTTGAGTGATTTATTGATTCGTCTTGGCAGAGTGCAAGTGTCAGCATGGCTTTTTTTTTAACAGATTCAGAAAAATATATTAAGAACGCGCTCTCTAGTTTTAGTCACATCTACTCACGATTGCCACATTTCGGCATGTCTTTCTTCAGAACCGTCCTGCCCAGTAAACAAGTCGACACTCGAGTTGAAATGGCGAAGGGATGACACTTTCTTTTTCTTTTTCTTTTTTTTTAGGATTGATGCACACACTTTTACAAATAAAAAAAATCTTACACTGAAGCAGAACAAGAAGAAACACGCAGCGTAGCCCTTGTGGGGGTCTCCCTGTTGGAGGGGAAACGGCTCACATGGTCAGCTTGGTCTTGACTTTTCAATGTGCTCTTGGGTCTTTAAAAAAAGACACTGGAGAGGAGGGGGTGGTGGTGGTAGGGGGGTGCACAGTCGATCCTCGTGCTTGCCTTCGGCCACAGTGTTTTATTTCTCAGCCGCGCCGAGCTGAGCCCCCGCCTCAGAGGGCCAGGAGGGTGGGGGAGTTGAGGGAGTCCGAGGACTGGTCGCCGCTGCTGCTGCTGCGCCGGTGGGCCTTGGAGCAGGACTCGGAGGAGGGCGAGGGGCTCTCGGGCTCCAGCATGCTCGGGTAGGTGAATATGAGGTTGGGGGCGTTGGGCGTGGCGGCCGGGGTGGACGCCGCCACCACCGGCGTGTTCAGGCTGTCTCCGTCCGTGCAGTAAATCCCGCCGCCGCCGCCTCCCAGGCAGATGGGCTTGATGACGGAGCGCTGAGGCTTGTCGTCGTCGTCGTCGTCCGGCTCCTGCTTCACCACCACCTGGTTCATCTGAGCCCGGGTGCCCATGTTGGGGCGCATGGTCAGGGGGAGTGGGGTACACTGCTGCTGCTGCTGCTGCTGGTGCTGCTGGTGCTGCTGCTGGTGCTGGTGCTGTTGATGCTGTTGGTGCTGTTGGTGCTGCTGGTGCTGCTGGTGCTGCTGGTGCCCCGACGACTGGTGGCGATCCTCGGTGGGCAGCTTGCACACCGGGTTGTGGGCGACCAGCATGAACTCCAGCTTGTCTTTCTCCTTCTGCAGGCTCTCGATCTCCTTCTGCAGGTCGGCTTTCTCCTCCTCCAGCTTCTCAGTCTCCTATGGACACACAAACAAGACACAAGGATGAGCACTTGAGCTCGAGTATGAGCGTGTTTGTTTTTGTTAACT
>NW_028220384.1:0-31434 GCF_045865225.1 Trachurus japonicus | reverse complement strand
GGGTAACACTTTACAATAAGGGTCCCTTAATTAATGTTAGTTAGTACATTATTAAGCATTAATTAACTGTTTACAGATATATTTACAATCATAACAATGTATTACTTAGGATTAGGAAACGCATTAATTAATGTAGCCTATTAGTAAGCAGTTAATTAATGTTTACTACGCAAAGTTAGTTAATAAATTAAGTAATAATAAAAGTTGAATAATGTATTCATTACTCAGCATGAATTAACATATTAGTTTATATATTAATGCTTACTAATTAACGTTAATTAAGGGACCCTTATTGTAAAGTGTTACCCTTTGAACTGTGTCTTTATATGACGGATCATCATGTTTAACTTCATTTTATTTTTCTCAGTTGATTGTTTTGTGAACTTGTGAACCTTGAATTACACTCATTGTCTATTTCTGGTTACCTCAAGTCACAGTATTAGGATCTGTTCCTTAGGGGAAGTAAAGGGTGGGACCAGATGTTGTCTCTTCATTTGTAACCCTGATGAAAACCTGTCACAAACAAGCAATACGTTATCAAAAACTATATTTTTCCTGCTCCTCTCAGCATCATGTTGTGTATGCATGATGATTGTCTTACCATTTTTGCATCGTATGTATCTGCAGTGGATGTGAAGCTGGACTCCAACACAGCACATGAGTTCCTTGTTATCTCTGATGATGGAAAGGAAGTGAGAGATGGAGGAAAGGCCCAGGGAGTTCCTGACACTCTGAAGAGGTTTGACATGTACGGCAGCATCCTGGGGCTCAACAGCTTGACCAGTGGGAGGTCGTACTGGGAGGTGGAGGTCAGCAACAAGACCGGTTGGGATCTGGGTGTGGCAAGAGGTGACGCAAACCGGAAAGGGAAACTCTTCCTGAACCCGGACAACGGTTACTGGGTGACGGTGCATTACGGTGATATTTATTCCGCCCTGTCAACTCCGCCCGTCAGCCTCTCCCTGAAGCGGAAGCCTCAGAAAGTGGGAGTGTTTGTGGATTATGAGGAGGGTCTTGTGTCCTTCTATGACGTGACCGCTCAGTGTCACATCTACTCGTTCACCAAGTGTTCGTTCGGTGGCGAGATATTCCCGTATTTCAGTCCACATCTCAAACAAAATGGGAAAAACTCAGAGCCTCTGATTATCTCTGCTGTGGAAACACAGTAGTGTGTTTCTGCTGGTGTGTTATAAGTGTGTGGAGTGTAGCCATATCTATCTATCTATCTTTTTTTGTGATCAACTTTTTTATTGAAAAATGTACAATATATATATATGTTTACATCAGGGGTTCTCAACTAGTCTCACTCTGGGACCGACATTTTCCCATGGTCATTAAGTCGCGACCCACTTTTATACTGTAGAATTCAAACCAAGATTTAAAAAAAAAAAAAAAAAAAGCCTTTAAAAACTAATTTTGCTCTTATTGAGCAGAGTGCATTTCAGAGCACATGAATGAAACTGAGGAGGACCATGACAACTGCATGTAAGTGAATAAAAATATATCAAACTGCACAAAATGGAGACCAACAAAATGATATATTTGACTTCTAATGCATCTCTGCATTCAGGGCATGTTCACAAAAGTGAATAAATAACAAATTGCACAAAATAAAGACCCACAAAACAAAACAAGGTACTTTCACTGCATTCAGGCCACATAATAAGAAACTGATATCTTTGCATTCAGAGCAAATATAAACTGAGGAGGACCATTACAACTGCATATGTGCAAGTGTCGTGTGCCTTTCAAAATAGGTTATATTTCAAAATAAAAGACATGTCCAACATCACATGCGCATTAAATATGTACTTTTTTTTGCTTTAGCTGTCCGCGACCCATCCAGAACAGGTCCGTGACCCACTTTTGGGTCCCGACCCACCAGTTGAGAACCACTGGTTTACATCATATACATTACGTTTTCATGAATATTGTAAAATGTATACTATATTTTACTGTATAATAATTCTTGGCAGGTTTTGGACCTTGTATTCAGAAATTATGCCAAAAAAAAAAAAAATCACATTCTGTTATGTAAAAGATTCAAATTATAAATGACATGCACTGGTGGGGGGAACTGTTTTTATATACTCTATTATACAGTATATTATTCTTATATACTTTAAATTTTGTGGTGTAGGTATAAAAGAATTAAACAAATAAAGTGATGTTTTTCCTCAAATGCATACCTGTTTTGTTGACTTGTTTACTTGCACATTGTGCGCTATCTCTGCAAAAATCTTCGAGGGCCTCTTTGCATTCGGCCTCAGAACAGGGTGAAGTCACACACAAGCTCCTCACAAAAATGCACTTCCTCAAAAATTGCTTCTCTTCGACAAGCTGATTAATTTATGCTATAAAAAGAAATGAACAGATAAACTGACAGATAGAGGGAGGCCCCAGGCACAGGGACAGAAACCCAGGACCTTCTTCCTGTGAGGCGACGGTGCTAACTACAATAAAGTGATTTCACATGCTGTCATGATCACGTCGTGGTTAAATGTGCTAGAATGTGGATGACACTTGTTCATGATGTATGACTGAGGGGCTGCTGTAGGTGTAGCCGATTGTTGGTGCCTCTGGTGTTCAGTCTGCACTGTGTCAACTCAGGATAAACTCCAGCTGCTGAGCTGCATCTTTGTTATTGACTAATCACTTTACAGGTCATGTGCTGTGTAGTGTATGTGGCCAAATCATCAAGAGTCATGAAACTTTGGAAAATGGCAAATCAAATTTTCTCACCTATAGTTCACTTCCTCATTTAGCAGAAGTGGCAAATTTGCGTCATCACGTCCCTGCTCATGACCCTATAAGATAGATATCATAGACATATATGGTGAAATTTATGTTTGCTGTGTTGTGATTGGCTGTTAGTCTCTTTTCTTATTGATAACAAGTCAAGGGGTTTAAAGAGGAGGAACTTATTTAGACGCTGAGCAGAGACCAGATTATCAACTATATCAGTATTAAGCCTCTCCAGATTAACACAGCAGAGAAAGGTAAGGAAACATGTTGGCTAATTTGATTTATTAAAAATAACACATTTGGTGGGACTGTATCAGACTGCACCACGATGATGGCTGTGTGCGAGGAAGTGTGATAATAGCTGATTTAACACTTGTGGCTGGTAGGTGTTGACTCCAAACCTCATGTGTTAGGCTGACAGACCTACTTTTTATCTTAGATTTTTTTAATTTTAAATTATATACAATTTGAGTTAAAAATCTCTTTACTGTAATTCTTTCCTTCCCTCTCCGCACAGAATGAACATCATTCTCCTGATGGCCACCTTCACTGTGGCCTTTGTTTGTTGCATGGAGCAGTCAGACTCGGTTCTCTGTCCACGCTCAGCTCCCTGTGTGGGCAACAACAGCCGCAAGAACTATGACACGTTTGTCAAACAACACATCCTCCAAGAGCTTTTCAATAGAACTTCTTTAAGGGAATGGGCAAGGTGATTTTACTCTTACATTTCTATGTCTAAGAACGCCTTCATGAATCTAACGTAGAGTTTTCTTAAGAAATTTCTCCAGAACGTCTTAAGAAAGAATTTAAGAAAATACTTAAGATATTGGTGAATGAAGTCCATTGTATGCAAGTGTACATAATGAAATTGTCGAGTAAATCTCATTCAGATTCTGATTTCATTGTGCAGTTTTTTACAAGGAAGACGACTCTGTGGCAGAGGGAACGTGCAGTCCTTCATCGAGGCCCCCGAGAGCAACGTCGACCGGTTCTGCAGCAGGGATGGCAGACGACTGACTTCAAAGAAAGTGGGTGACAGAAACTTCTGCATTAGCACATCACCCATGACGATGTACCACGTCGAGTCCGTCTAGTCGAGTAAAGGTGGATGCTACATCAAAAGCGTGACAGTTAAATCAGAGAGAGTGATTGTGGCATGTGATAAGGTTGACAATGAGTGCCTCCCTGTCCATTATGAGAGATATAACAACCAGCAGTCAAGCGATACACCCTGTGTGTAGCATGCATAGACTGTAAAAAGAATGGACGTAGCGTCCGTAACGTCACCCATTGGTTTTGGGGAGTTGTTTTTGTGACTCAAATATGGCGGCCTGAACAGCGCCATGTTGGATTGGCCGGCCGAGAACCCGCCCCCTGGCCTCGAAGCAGCTGTCCACGGAGCTGCTCGGACCTGTCACTCAACGTTTCCGCGCCCTAATTGGTCAGAGTTTTAACCTTATAACAGTAAAACGGTAGAGTTAAAAAAAAATTCACCCCCCTCAGAGTGTGTGCGGGGGTAGAAACTATCGATTGAGACGAAAAAACGTTCTGACACCAGGCTTTTAACATGTGTAGTGGGAACTTTCAAAAACTGAGTACTCGCAAACAAGATGAACGTCTTGCCAGTTTATTCACTTGCAAGTGGGCGTTCCCGAACAGCAACAGTTAAGTCACCAGTTGGAAAGATGCGCACTGTCTCTGACACAGAACTTGCTTATATACACCTCACATCACTTGAACACCTGTCAGTACATACGTCACTTCCTGACAGCTGCTCCCCCTAGATGGTCTGGCACCGTGCTGAGTGTAACAAAAACAGCCACGGGGGGTTGTAAAGTGTCACAACACTAAACATACATTTCAAGGTTTTACCATACATAGACTTGAACCCTTGTAACAGCTTTACATAGAATGTACAGAGAAAAGCTAAAATAGAGTACAGACCATATAAGGAAAAACCTCCAAGAGTGTATTTTCCCAATACACTCCACCCTCTTGAGCATTCAATGCTCACATCGAAGAAGAAAATACACTCCAAAAATGAAGATAGAACATCATAGCACAACACAATCAAATTACACAGTCTCGTTATCCTCAGAATATGGTGGGATCCATCCTGGAACTGGAAACATCTCCATGTCATCATTAGTATGCAGTTGTACATATTGTTGCACCTGTCCTCCTACAACATCTCCTAACCATCTATACAGTAATAACATCATGCATGTCAGTACAAAGGTACAGAAACATAAAATTATGCCAAACATAATCAAACAAGGAATTAAAATTTGCACCATCATTGCACCCCATGGTCCTAGCTTATCTGACAGCCAATTGTTGAAACTGTAACCTGCTGAATCTGATGGACCAAAATCATCTCTGATGTCTTGTAGAGCTTCTATTACATTAGTAAAGTTATCTGTATTGTCAGGAATCAAAGTTACACATTTGGAGTTTAATTTATCCTGTAAGGCATGTATTACATTTTAATAGTCCCATAAACTGTGTTGGTATCTGCGTCTGTGCTTCGACTGGTGTCACATTCTGCATGTTTGGCCATGATTGTGGGCCAAAACTTTCTTCACAAAGCATGTCCCAACAGCGAAGAGTTTTGTCCGATACATCAGAATATGTTGCATTGATGTATATAGGTGCAAGTCTCTTGCAGCTTTCTTTAGATGTCGCCCACTGACGTCTTCCCTTGGGCTTCTGAATGTTAACATGTCCTGTGAATTCAATTGCTTCACGAGTGCATCCTTCATCTTTTGTAGTTAGATTGAATAATGGATTCCCTTGTATGAATATCATCTTTCTGCTAAACCTACTTCACAGATATCAAACTCTTGCCCTAAAATTGGTGGGGTTGTTGATTTCTTCACCGGGTTTGAGATGAGTGTACCTGGTGTACACTCCCCTTTGTAGCCGGACTTTCCCACACAACTGTTTGGCAATTGTCTGACACTGCTCCGCAAGGTTGTCTGCTGAAGAAGGGATGCCGTCTATTTTCGGAATCTTCTTACAATGGTTTGCATGTATCCACGTAGCCCTCTCTGCGGTCTTCACTGCTGATGTTGTAGTCATTAGCACCTGGTATGGTTCCTGCCACCTCAGTGATTTCCAGCCTCTTCTTCTGAAATCCTTCACCACGATCCAGTCTCCTGGCTTCAGGTTGTGCAGATATCCACTCGCCTCCTGTGGTAAAGCGTCCTTCACCTGTCTGTGAATATCACAAAGCACAGTGGAAAGGTGTACACAATAACACAACATCTCATCTTCATACATTGCGATGTCTGGCAATTGTTTTCTCTGGGGCCCTATCCCCGTATTCAAAGGTCTTCCAAACAATATCTCAAAGGGACTAAGACCATATTTATTTCTTATTCTTCCCCGCATATACATCAAGACCAACGGAAGAGCTTTTGTCCAACTAAGACGTCTTTCTTTACAGCATTTTGCAAGTTTGTTTTTCAAGGTGCCATTCTCTCTCTCAACCGCTCCTCCACTGGCTGGATGATAAGCACAATGTGTGCTCATGTCAATTCCCAAATACTCACCTACTGCTGTCAAAGCCACATTTACGAAGTGTGTACCGTTGTCACTGCTTATTTTCCTAGGTATTCCCCATCTAGGAATGATCTCATTAATTAAACATTTAGCAGCTGCACTCGCATCTGCTTTAGTTACTAGAAAAGCTTCCACCCATTTACTAAACATGTCTACAATCACTAGACAATATTTCTTACTGTCACTAGATGTTAATTCAATAAAATCCATTTGCAAATGATCAAATGGCATTGAGGGTGGTGGGTGTGCACTCATGGGCATTTGTTGACCTCTACCCACATTGTGTGTTGCAGACACAAGACATTTTTGACAAAAATTCTGAGCAAATGTTGAAAATCATTTTGTAAACCAATACCTGCTTATGTCTACCTACATCTGCCCCTTTGACGCATGGTCCTGACCATGTGTCAACTTGGCATAAGCAGGAAAAAGATGTTTAGGCAAACAAGGTTTACCATCCGGTCCATACCATACTCCATTCTTGACACATGCCTGTGTCTTCTTCCACTGAGCCTTCTCCTCTTTTATGGCTTTACCCTGTGTCTCCTGTAAATCAATTGTACGGGTTACAACATCTTGAAAAACAGACACAAGTTGTGGTGCCTTAAGAGACAGCCTTGCCGCCCTCTTGGCAGCTGAATCCGCTTTCGCATCTCCTTGTGAAACCGGATCAGACTTGTTAGTATGTGCATCACATTTACAAATGGCAATTTGTTTGGGTAACCGAACAGCCTCCAGTAATTCAGCCACCTGCTGATGATGAGCCACTGGCTTACCGCAGATGTAAGAAACTGCCTCTGTTTCCAAATTGCTCCAAAATCCAAAAGCATATCGGCTATCAGTATATTAACTGTTTTATCTATCACATATTTACATGCTTCAGTCAAAGCCTTAAGTTCTGCTGCTTGTGCTAAATAGTTAGCTGGAAGTGACTCAGCTATTAAAGTCTCATGCTGTGTTACCACAGCATATCCTGCTAACACTTTGCCTGTGGCTGGATCACGTGAGGCTGATCCGTCAACAAACAACTCCAACTGTGCGTTGGGCAAGGGTGTATCCTGTAGATCCGACCTAGGAGAACAAACTTCATTAATAACTGTAAGGCAGTCATGCGGCTCTCCGTCACCTTCTGTAGGAAGAAGAGTAGCAGGGTTAAGCATAGTACATCGCTTCACCGTAATGTTAGGCATATCAAGCAAAACAGTATGATATCTTAACCACCTGGCTGCTGACAGATGAGCCGTCTTCTGTTCCAACAAAATAAAAGAAATAACATGTAGTACCAAAAGAGTCAAATCCTGGTATCCTACTAAATCCCGTGATGCCAGCACTGCTTTCTCTGCTGCGGCTAACGCTCTTAAACACAGCGGGAGGCCAGTCCCCACTGTATCCAGTTTAGAAGAGAAATAAGCAACTGGTCTTGGTCTTCCTCCATGCTCTTGTAACAGTACTGTCGTGAACCCATTTTTCTCATCCACCGTCTGTGTGAATGGTTTAGTCACGTCAGGTAGTCATAAAGTCAGAGTAGTCTTCAAGCCATTACCAATTAAACAAAGGCTTCTTCAGTTTTGTTCGTCCAAGTCACAGTCTGTTGCGCAGTCAGGCCTTTATCATGTATCATTGCAGAGAGTGGAGCCTCAGTTTCCGCATAATAAGGAATCCACTGTCTGCAATATGACGTCATTCCCAAAAAAAGACATTATTTGTTTCTTTGTGAGAGGTTTAGGAATATTTTGAATTGCAGCTATACGCTTGGGAGAGAGAGCCGTACCCTCAGCTGCGATCACATGTCCCAAAAAGGTCACCTTTGATTGAACGAATTGTAATTTACTTAGACTCACCTTGTGACCATTATCTGCTAATTGTCTCAATTACTTTAATGTCCTCTAAACAAGTTGCTTTGGTTGCGGAACAAATCATCAAATCATCCACATACTGCAATAACGCACCTCCACCTGGAAAACACCAGACTGTCCAAGTTTTCTTTCAAGGCAGCATTATAAATTGTAGGACTTTCACAATACCCAATGGGTAATCAAGTCCACGTCCATGTCTTCCCTTTGAAAGAAAACGCAAACCAGTACTGTGATTCCTTATGCACTGGAACACTGAAAAAAACATTTGCCAAATCAATAACAGAAAACCACTTACTTGTTGGTGGAACTTGTGATAAAATAGTATGTGGATTAGGTACATTTGGTACTCGAGCATGCACCGTTAAATTTACTGCCTGCAGGTCTTGAACAAATCTCCATTTTTCGGGCTGGCCAGCATCTCTTATTTTCCTGATTGGAAATATAGGCGTACGCACCGGTGATGTTTCACATGGAACAATGATCTCAGCCTTAAGCAATGACTCAAACACTGGTGTTATACCTTGTATTGCTTCTGGCTTCAAAGGATATTGTTCTTTACAGGGGCGAAAAGATGATTTTGGTGTTACTTTTATAGGCACTGCCCCTTTGATAAATCCCACATCATACTTACTTTTTGCCCATAAAGTATGTGGAATATCTGCCAATTCTGGTGAATCCAAAGTTAAAGACGCCTGGATCATGAAATTAATTTCGTCCGCGGGAATAACGTGTACACTTCTGCGCGCATTAAGACGTATATTACAATGACACTTATACGCTTTAAGGCCTGGATGGTAAAATACTCCTTCACTTCCTCTCCTCTGCCACCGGTGGTCTTTCCTACACTGCCCTATCCACTGCTACATCCACTGCTGCATCCACTGCTGCATCTTCTCCTCCAGAACCTGCTCCTGTACATGTTCAGTGTCTCCTATCGGAATATGCGGACTTCAGTTGGTAACCTGGTAGAATATTTGTTATACTTCATCAGGTAATACCACTCCTATTACTCTCATCCCAAGAGATGTAATCTGTTTGCAGAATGTCGTTCTCCTGCTCTTTGTTAAACCACACTCTGAATCTGACCCTATAGAAAAATGAATCATGCAATTAAAAGTATTTATTTTTTTAAATTTGTGTCACTGGTATAGATCTCTGCCTTTTAATAGTGTGCATTGTCTAGACATTTCTACACCCTCTTTACTTGCAGTTAAAGTGAGTCCTAACACACACATAAGGTCCCAACCCTTATGGGACAACAAGATGAAAGGAGAAATTAAATTTTTTTTATTTTATTTTTATTTATTTATTTATTATTTTTCCTTCACTCATCTTTGGTTTAGTAATTAGTTCTTTCTCCATTATTACTAATTCTGTTGCCCCGGAATCTACCAAAAATGAAATTGGTTGGCCTGCGACCTTTAGTGTTAGCTTAGGCATCACTTATTATGCAGCATGCGTAAACATTATGTATGTACTGTAGTTGGTAATGTACAGTATAGCTAATTGATCTTACTCCTGTTCATGAGGTGTTTGTGTCTGTGTATTGGTGTTCTCACATGCTGTTGTAGACGTAGCAGCACTTGTCCTCGACCCCTCCTCCAGTCAGTCAACACTCTCATAGTTGTCGCCTAGATGAGGACACTCTCTGGCCCAGTGTCCTCATGCTCCACAATTGCAGCAACCATTGCCACGTCCTCGTCCTCTCAGCCAGCGGCCTCTGCCTCTTCCTCTGGGACCAGGCGTCATATGCATAGAGTCGAGTCATCATGAGTCTATCGATGATTTCTTCTTTCTCCACCTTGATCACTTGTGGGAGGTTTTGGCAACCTTCTTCATATCTGCCACTGTCCATTGTCTATACACGTCCTGGAAACTCCTGTAGTCATTTGCCACTTCCACTAAAGGGAGTTGTAATGTCCCATCAGAAGTGACGGTCTGATGTCCTGTTTCTCCTTCATCACCACAGTATCTCTTCTTTATGCCCGCATCTTGTTGATACTGTCTTGTACGTCTTGCCGTATCTGGCTATCATTATTTGCTCGATTGTCCGGTGCAGGGGACTAGTCGTGTTGTGTTGGACCTCAACAGGTGGTACTTGCCCCTGAGCTTAGACTGCGGGGGTGGCCAGTCTGCTTGTGACGTAGCAGCTGTAGATGTCTCAAGTGCTGGTGGAGAAGGTCAAAAAGTCAGAGTTGATCCTGATTTTGAGGAACTTGTACCCGGAGCCGCTGGTGGTGTCTGGCTTGAGGAGCTGGAGGACCCATGTGGTATTTGTCTCAGATGTCGACTGCCGGTAGGTGGGGCCGAGTCCAAGTCCACGTCTCTAAATGTAACACACTGAACAAACACATTAGAGGCTGCTTGCCCTGCCTGTGACTTTCTTTCCCTATTTTTTTTTATCAACTCATACTTTCTCTTGCAATTTCCATTAGCATTCTGTTAGTTGTTTTATACTAAAGCTTCCTCCAGCAGGAAACCCACATTCTGCAACCCAGACATCCAGTTGATTACGACTCTCAGTCCCATAATTCCACAACATGTAACATACATTTGGAGCACCTCTATCAGGTTCTGGTGCATGGATAGGCGTGTTACTCAGTACTGCTCCTTTGTTGTTAGTGGTACCACTCTAAGCGGTTTCTCTAGCGGTCCCTGACCTGCCCTAGTAGCCCCAGGCTAGAACCCTTAGTTTTTTTTTTCCCTATAGGCAGTTTCTCTAGCGGTCCCTGACCTGCCCTAGTAGCCCCTGGCTAGAACCCGTTTTCTTTCTGAGGCCTATTTAGGCAATTCCCTAGCGGTCCCTGACCTGCCCTAGTAGCCAAAGGCTGTGGAATCCCAAGGTGATTCGTCTTCTAGCGGTCCCTGACCTGTCCTAGTGCCCCAGGCTGACTAAATCCCTACACACAAGTCTTCCCTGATCATACTACAGAACCGTAATTGATAACCATAATTTGTTGTTTATCAGTTCGACATTCTGAGAATCACAGTGGAATACTGACCAGAAAGACGCTTCCTGTTTGCTTTCCACCAAGGTTTCCTGCCGTGAGTCGACCACGGCCTCAGTCCCTCCGGGTCCCACATCTCTACCCAGTTTTTCTTGGGGAGGTTTTGGGCGTGCACTCTTCCCGGTGGTCCTGAGTCCAACACCGACTCACGCCAAGGAAATCCCACTTCTGACACCAAATTGTAGTGGGAACTTTCAAAAACTGAGTACTCGCAAACAAGATGAACGTCTTGCCAGTTTATTCACTTGCAAGTGGGCGTTCCCGAACAGCAACAGTTAAGTCACCAGTTGGAAAGATGCGCACTGTCTCTGACACAGAACTTGCTTATATACACCTCACATCACTTGAACACCTGTCAGTACATACGTCACTTCCTGACAGCTGCTCCCCCTAGATGGTCTGGCACCGTGCTGAGTGTAACAAAAACAGCCACGGGGGGTTGTAAAGTGTCACAACACTAAACATACATTTCAAGGTTTTACCATACATAGACTTGAACCCTTGTAACAGCTTTACATAGAATGTACAGAGAAAAGCTAAAATAGAGTACAGACCATATAAGGAAAAACCTCCAAGAGTGTATTTTCCCAATACACATGTTTACTGAGGATGTAAAGTCGGCGATTTTAACATGGGGGTCTATGGGGAATGCTCCCTTCTGACACCAGCCCCCAGAGGAATTCGAGGGGATTGCAGTTTTTTGAACGCGGAAGTGAGCTTCACTTCTCAGACCGACAACTGCCCCCTTGGTAGCATGTAGCATGTCAGATTTATTATTCTTGACATCTGGATATTTCCATTGAGCTTTAAGTGAATGATTTTTGTTTATAAATATATAAAGAAATAATCACATCGGTTGTGGATATCTTGAACTTGGAAATTTCAGTTGCAAGAATACATGGTGCCAAACAGATGAATGTAACGGTATTGGAAAAGGGAAGAGAAACGATCAAAACACTTTTGGCTCCACAGTCAAGGTAACATTATCATGGAGAATTGAGGATTTGTAGCCTACATGTACATGATTACCCTTACCTCTACCCTCAAAGTTTTTCCCTTGCTGCTCTTCGTTTGTTTGTTTTTGTTTTGTTTATTCGTTTGTTAGTTTTTATCTTTATTTTGTGTCCCTGTCCTGTTCTGTATGATTTGTTGTTGGTTGTTGTTTTGTTGTGTGTATGTTTTATAATGATTTGTATGCACTGTTTGGTGGCTTTTGCACCAAAGCAAATGAAGTAACAAATAAATAAATAAAAAGTTGATCACAAAAAAAAATAAAAAAAATCAGTTAATCACTTCACAATTTTCCTACACTCTGTATCAGTGAAATCCTTTTGCAGATATCTTTTTTGTAATCCTACTTTTTGTGTTACCATACTGTTTCTTTCATTTTGAATAAAACATTGATGTTTTATGCATCAGTGATAATTTCATGCTGTTTTTTTTAAGCAACAACTGTCAATTATAATGGAAATTATTAAATTCATGAAGTGATGTAAAATTTTCACACTCATCTAAAAGCCGGAATGAATAAACAAACTGAGGCAGCTTCATATTTTCAACATATTTTAATCACAGACCTATAAAATGACATACAAATACATAATGACAGAAAATAAATAGAATGACATTAAACATTTACTTTAAAAAAAGCTTGATCTGAGCTCAGTGTAATGGTTTTTACCCCATCTGTGTGAAGCATAGTTGTTTAACTTCACAAACACAGATTTATGGCATTGAACACACAATAGCCTACTTCTAACTTAGGTTTTCAACTTAAGTTTTAAGAATAACAGATATATGACAAATGTTACTGTCATGTTACAGAGGTGCACCATGTCTCACATCCGACGGATCAAAAAACCATTGAAGGTTGTGTGGTCACCTTTTTGAAGAGCAGAATTATGTCCGTGTTGAAAGGTCCAACATCTGTACTACCTCGTCCCACCACTGCACTGAATGCCACCATGGATGTTCCTGTGTAACATAAATCACACTCATCACATTTCACCTCTTGAACCATATGTTAATTACTGTTTGTCAGCCAGACTCACTTTAATTTCACTTTACCTTGGTGCCTCAGCTCTTGAACCTGGTCCTCAGTGCTGCTCAGCTTGGTTTCCATGGTTTGGATTTTCTGTTTCAGGGCGCCGACCTCTCTCAGGAGATCACACATGTCGGTATCACATGTTTGTATTTCATTAGGGGTTTCTGGTTCAGCAGCCTTGTCTTCATACTGGGCCAAAACCAAGCCACAGAATGGCAAAACGAAACACAAGATGGCAAAATTCATCTTCCAAGGTTGTTCACAGGTTGACTCCAGAGGTCTTGATGATTGTTGATGTTGCACCTCTGGCTGCTTTTATACTGTTCAGCGTTCATCTGTTAATGTGTAACGTCACATCTCACACATGGCTTCATTATCTTATCAAATAATAATATCAGACAAGCAATGAGGAAGCAATGATACACTATCGGTCAAAAGTTTTAGAACACCCCAATTTAGTTGTTATTGAAATTCAAAGGTTAAGGCTAAGGTTACCCAAAACTGAAAAATAATGTTAAACAAAAAGGAAAAAGAGGCATGAAACACTGCCAATGGACTGTACAGAAGACTGAGAAAAGGTGTTGTGGACTGATGAATCAAAATTTAAATCAGTTGATCACAAAGGATTTTTGTACCCTGTTGAGTAGGCAAACAGATGGCTTCCCGGAACCAAAATGGCTACCACAGCATTCTGTAGCACCATGCATGCAGTCCCCTCTTTTGCACCTGTTTGGTCAGGGGTTCATCCTACAGCAAGATAATGACCCAAAAGATAAGGCCACACTATGCCAGAACTACCTTAGGAAAAAAGAGCAAGATGGTAAGCTTGAAAAATGGAGTGGCCAGCACAGTCCCCATTGAGCTGGTCGAGGATAAACTGGACAGAAGGGTGAAAGCAACGCAACAAGTGCCACATATTTCTGCAGCAGAGTTGGGAAGAATTTTTGATTTCCATTGGAGAAAGAATGCCACAAGTGTTCAGCTGTTATATTTGCCAAAGGTGGCTACTGTACTTTGATTGGTAAAAGTTTAGAATACTTTTTTTTAAAACTTGAATTGTGCATTTGCTCTACAGTATATGCTTTCATGTCATTCAGGGTACAATGAGACATTAAACTGGATAAAATGGTTAATTAAGTTCAAAATGTAGCATTGTAAATCTTTAACCTCCTTTTTTTCCCTTTGATTTTACAGCAGGGTATTTTACCTTTAATGGCTTTATTTTTGTTTTTCTGCCTTTGGTGCTTCCTCATTGTAAATGTATGAGATTTATGACAGCGTTCCCTCAGTTAAGGGTGTTCATGTTTGGTTTCTATTATATTTTATAGCCAGATTTTTACAGGAAGATGTTGGTTCTATTGGCGGCTTTGAAACACTTCCTGCATTACTTCCTCCAGAATTGAGAGCTGCTTCCTCAGTCATATCATTAAAAAAGCAGCTAAAAACCCACTTATTTTCTCTTGCCTTTTATTAACTCTTTTACACTGTACTGTAGCCAATGTATTGCGATTGTTCTCTGCACTGTTGTTGTTGTTGTTGTTGTTGTTGTTGTTGTTGTTGTTGTTGTTGTTGTTGTTGTTGTTGTTGTTGTTGTTGTTGTTGATTGTCTCCCTGTCGGTCAAATGTTGACTGATTGTGTTCAGCACCTTGTGACTGCTGTCTGTGAAAGGTGCTATATAAATAAATTTTCTAAATTTTTAAACTTCCTTCCTTCCTTCCTACTTACAGGAATGTCATGCAAATTAATAGTTTAATGATTTATTGACTGATTGCTAGTATCAGTCACAAGGTCACAGAGAACTGCCATTCTGCTCAGTAATGTTATTAATGCACAACAGAGAAAATCAAAGACACATTTAAAAGTATCAAGTTAAACACATGAGTTTAAGAGACAAAACAGAGCTCATATTTTTAAATTAAAAAACCTGGTTTTCACCCTCCCTCAAATTTTGCTGAACCAGAAAACCACTGAACGTGATAAGGACACGGTTTCCCCAAACACTTGTATGTGCAGCCAGCTGCACACATATCCGGTCCCCTTGTTGCAGCGGGATGAAAACTGCATTGCCACCGTTGTCGGCCGTGTCAAATGTTGAACGGTGATCGTGGGTCATCACAACAAGCTCTTCCTCATTCTTTGTGAGCAACAGAGAAGTTGGGAGGCTTCCTCCGGCATGATGATAGAAGGTGAAGTAGTAAACCCCTGCAACAGGTGCAGTGAAGATACCTGCAGAAACAAAATTGTATTAAAATGGGAACATTTGGTGGAAATCCCTAAATCTGCCTTGAAGGATATTCTTTCCATTGTAAACTCAACACTAGTAATTAGTTATTTATTATTATACGATGGGGGACACTGGAGAGCCTATGGCACAGCCATGTCTCTGTCTGTAAGCTGTCTGTGTTGTGTATGCAGTCCAACACCACCCCTCCAGTTTCGGGGGTGTGGTCATGTGACTCGAGTCTAGGAGGTGTGGCCATGTGACTTTCGTTTCACTAGAAACCAATAGGACCACCCACTCTGGGTTTAAATACCTGGGTTTCTGGCATTAGTCTCAGAACTGAAGAAGCCTCTTGGAATCAGGGGTGAAACGTCTTCAAGCAAGAAAAGAAATCCAGTTGCTTTGAAGAAGTGTGTTTGGACATCGAGCAGAGACCGAGCATCTGCTACTGATACTGATCCTCCTCAAATTAACAACAAAGGAAGGTAAGGAAACATGTTGGCTAATTTGATTCATTAAACAGCATAACAGATGTTTAGTGGAACTGTATCAGACAGCACCATAGTGACACACTGAGAGCTGTTTACATTAAAATATTTTAGTGTGATAATAGCTAATTTTACACTTGTGGCTGGTAGGTGGTGATTCAAAACCTTGTGTGTTACACACGTAACACCTAAACTGTATCCCAGATAAAAATTATTTTCATGGTTTATGAATGTTTACAATTCTCTTTAATTCATTACCTCCCTCTAAACAGAATGAACATCATTCTTCTGACTACCATCTTCACTGTCCCCCTTTTTTGTGGGGCACAGCAATGGGACATGAGATATTCAGCTCCCTGTCAGTCACGCAGCGATGAGACCAGCTTTATGGAATTTGTCAGGAAACACATCCTCCAGTCCAGTTTTGACAGAACTTCCGATAATGAATGGCAAAGGTAATTTTTTTTCTAACACAGTGACTGTTCATTAGAACAACAGTTATTTTATATCTGTAAACACTGTCATATTGTATTTACTCATTTGCATCAGCAGCAGATAAATGTAATTTGTAGGTCTTGTAGGTCTAGTAATCAGTAGTATCCCTTTTAATAACATAATATACAATTCATATATATATTTTAAAAAAAAATTAGGGCTGTCAAACGATTAATTTTTCTAATCGAGATTAATCGCATTTTTTCCATAGTTAACTCGCGATTAATCTCTATTAAAAATATTATATGTAGCGCTTTGGACTTTCAACACTCCAAAGTGTTATAATCTCTAGACAAACAACTTTTAGACCAGACCTAGCAGGCCTAGTACCTAATCATAACACATGATGCATGAAACTCACACAGAATTGAAACGAATTGCATCCAGTGGAAATTGCCCTTTACTTTGCTACGCCTCTGCCTGGCCATGTGCATTTGTTGACAACCGACTCCGTCAAAAAATCAATACATCGCCACGTGCATTTGTTGACAACAAAGCCGTCAAAAAATCAATGGATGGAGCTGTGGATATATGTTAGACTGTGTATATTTGTGTAGCAACCATCTTGAAGGTGCCTTACCGCCCCCTACTGGACTGGAGGTCCCACACTCCAGTCCTCCAGTCCAGCAGACAGAGGACAAAATGGGCCGCGATTAACCGTGATTAAAAAATTTAATCGCGTTAATTTTTTTAATTAATCTAATCGCGATTAACGCGTTAACTCTGACAGCCCTAAAAAAAAATATATATATATATGGATAATGGAACAGACAAGTAAATGTCATTCTCATTCTGATTGTACAGGTATTTAGAACATCACCAGCTCTGTGGGAGGGTTCCAGTGCAGTCCTTCATTGATTCCCGTGAGTCAACAGTCACTGAGATCTGCAGCAGTGGCAAACGCCTGGTTACTAACAACCCAAATGAGAAAAATTGCTGCATCAGCACACGTACCATGACGATTTACCACGTCAACTCTGTCCAAAATAATAATGGATGTCGTGCAAAAGCAACAGCGAGTAGAGAAAAAGTGATTGTAGCATGTAATAATGTTGCCAATCGTTGCCGCCCTGTCCACTTTGTGAGATACAGAAACCATAGGGCAAGCAATAATCGCTGTGTGTAGCATGCTTGATGATCAGTGCACATTTAATTCCAGATGTCAGATTTATTCTGGACATCGAAACATTTCAGTCAAGCTGTCAAGTCAAGTGAATGAATATTGCTAAATGCACATGAACGAATGTTCCTAAACTTTGTATCACTTATTGCAGGCATTCCCAAACTGTGGTGAGCAAGCTGCCACTAGCAGTATGGTGTTATATTTTAATTTTGCTAATACAGTGTTTAACCCCCTAAGGGGGGGGGGGGGGTGCTTTCATCAAACCTTTTTGTAAACCTTCTTATTTGGCCAGGGAGTACAGGTGGATTTTAGCAAATGCTGCTACAACCTGGCTCAAGACACAATTTCTTGTCCCACAAGATTTTTGTGTGTGTGCATTGTCCCTGTTTTAAATACTGTAAATAAATGCCTATTCCTATATACTGTCAAATGCTGTCTGTGAAAATGACTAATTTTCACGTACACTGTTGACATATTGTGGCTTTCATTTTAAATAAAACTTTGTATTTTTATGCACCAATGATAATTTTGTGTGGGTTTTTTCAGCAACAACCGTCTCCCTCCCTCTGTAAAGAGTTATTACTGTACGGTTTTGGGTCACTGTACAAACAAACTGTCAGCAGTACACAAAGTTTGGTTTAATGTTTTTGAGCATCAGCATCAGCAGGTACAAATCTATGATGGAAATTAATGAATTCATGAAGTGATGTCATATTTTTACATTCATCCTCAAGCAGGAATTTCAGCAGGTCTATTGAATGACATACAAATCCAATAAATGATAGAAAATCAATAGAATGACTTTAATTAAAGGAAGCTCAGTGTATGTTTTTGCCTCCCTGCTGTATGAGCACAGCTGTCTGCAGGAGTAGCTGAGCTTCAGAAACAGATCTGTCATTGAACTATCAAATACAGATATAGATGCAATGTCTCAACCTTTTTGAGAACAGTTATGACTCATTAAAATTCATTATCTTGATCAATTTGACTTCTCTCTCTCTGACATTGTTACCATATGAAAAAGTTTCATGTTTCATACATAATATCACTGCATGCTACAGTTAATGTTGAAGTTTAAAATGACATGAACTGGTGGGGGAACTATTCTTTTCATTTTTGTGCTGTTGGTATAAAGGAATGAAGTGATATTTTTCATTATTATCAGGTTAATGCCGCCAGTGTCACACACCCACATTAACCCAGCCAGACTCGCCATAGGGCCAAAGGGGTCGGTGACTAAAGGCGCCCTGAACCAAAATAGCTAACACAGCATTCTGTAGCACCATGCAGTCCCCTCTTTTGTATCCTACAGCAAGATACTGACCCAAAAGATAAGGCCACACTATGCCAGAACTACCTTAGGAAAAAAAAACAAGATAGTGTAGTAAGCTTGAAAACATGGAGTGGCCAGCACAGTCCCCATTGAGCTGGACATTAAACTGGATAAAACTTTTGACCGGTAGGCTATAGAATTATTGGTTATCAATTACTGACTGCTGTAAACAACTGATTTTTTTCCCAGTAAAATCTTCTAATTTTCATGATTTTTAAATTTCCAAACTACTGCTAAAATCCTACCACTGACAAAATCACCAAACAAGGTATGACCAATGTGTTTTCACCTATATGCTTCAGATATGCCACTTTCTTTAGTTTAACTGTTACCAATGGATCCCCTGTTCCTCTTTCTCATTTGAATTCAAATGGTTGTTTAAAATTGGTTTGTTTACTAATTCTCCCCCTGGCCATGTGCAATTCTCAATGAAGCCAGCAACAATCCATGGAGGGGATGGATAATGCTATACTGTATAAGCGTTTCTGTAGTCTTATATCTTTATCTGTCATAAACAAGAGATTACGGGTTACGGGGTACGTTTGTGTTGCAGTTCTGCAGAGACGAGAGCTGAGACACCAGGTCAGAGGTGCTGATCTTGCAAGGTTGGTTTGCAGCCAAGAGAGCCTCCATTCTCCCTGTAACAAGTTACAAATCATTTATTTAACCATCACAATTACTCCAAAGCTGTTTAATTAAGATAATAATGTAGCGTTGTAAATCTTTATCCTCCTTTTTTTCCCTTTGATTTTAGTGCAGGGTATTTTAACTTTAATGTTTTATTTTTGTTATTCTGCTTTTGGTGCTTCCTCGTTGTAAATGTATGAGATTTATGACAGCGTTCTCTCAGATACTGGTATTCATGTTTGGTTTTTATTGTATTTTTACAGCCATGTTTTGCTTTTGATTGATTAACTGATTGATAGTATCAGTCACAAGGTCACAGAGAACTGTCATTCTGCTCAATGTTATTAATGCACAACAGAGAAAATCAGAGACACGTTAAAAAGCATCAAAACACCATGAGTTTGTTTAAGAGACAAAACAAAGCTCATATTTTTAAAGTTAAATAAAACACGTTTTCACCCTCTCTCAATTTTTGCTGAACAGAAAACCACTGAACGTGGTAAGGGCACGGTTTGCCCAAACACTTGTATGTGCACCCAGCCGCACACATATCCGGTCCCCTTGTTGCAGCGGGATGAAAACTGCATTGCCACCGTTGTCGGCCATGTCAAATGTTGAACGGTGGTCGTGGGTCATCACAACAAGCTCTTCCTCATTCTTTGTGAGCAACAGAGAAGTTGGGAGGCTTCCTCCGGCATGATGATAGAAGGTGAAGTAGTAAATCCCTGCAACAGGTGCAGTGAAGATACCTGCAGAAACAAAACTGTATTAAAATAGGAACATTTGGTGGAAATCCCTAAATCTGCCTTGAAGGATATTCTTTCCATTGTAGACTCAACATGTTAAAAGTTGAAATGAAATGAAATGAAATGGTGACAAATGTAGGCTATGTAATTAGTTAATTTGACAATTTTAATTCCACATATACAGGTTTTTAAATATTGCTGGTCTAGTATTTTCCTTTAATTACAATAAAAAGTTATTTGTAATTCTAACTGTAAATGTAACTCCAACTTGTCAATGCTCATGTTTTCTTTAGTCAAAATCATCTGTACCATGTTCACCATTTTGGTTGGCATGTTAGCATACTGTTTGCTAATTAAAGCAGATATCAGCGGCACGGCCGTTTCGGCTAATGCTGTGTTCAAGGCAGGCTTTTGAAACCGTAAGTTACAGCTTCAAGTCACAACTACGACTTGGTAGCGTTCCAGGTAACCCGTAGCTCGTGTTTTTACCGTCCTGTTGTCTGTGAAAGTTCCCTATAACGGCCACTCGTAACTTCCGACCCGTGAACTCGTACCAGATCGAACTGGTATGACTTCACAGGAAGGAAAAACACAAAGTACGAGTTTCCTTGAACGCACCATGAGTTAGCAGCCCCCGCCCTTGTCAGGCATCAATTGGTCCTCGTGCTACGTCACCACATTCACGCGCATCCCTTGGCTGCACACACAGCCCTTCATGCCGTTCTCTCCCCTCATTGGATAACACTTGTATCCCACAAGGAAAATTTTCTCCTCGGGTTACAGCAGAGCAGAGTGACGGAGAGACTCGTGTTTAGGCTGAAATACTTCATGTAAGTGATTGCTGACGGAAAATAGGACTATTTAGGACTTATATTAACAAAAACATTCCACTGATATCTGCTTTAACACTAAACACAAAGTACAGTTGGGAATGTCATTCATTTTGTGGCCATTATAATCCATCCTCTGGGGACTATGACAAAAAAAATAATGACTGTAAAAAAAAAAACAAGATTTAAAAAAAAGAGTGTTGTATAGAAAAAAGGAGAAATGTACGTACCTGTGTTTTGATTGTAGCCATCGCCAATATTTGTCAGCACCCGGGTGTAGATTATAGTCGTGTCCGTGTTAAAGGGTCCTATGGCTTTCCCATCCCCGTCCCCACCTGACACTGCACTGAATACCACCGTGTTCGCTTCTATATAAAGAAAAACATTGTAATCACTTGACTTTGTAAATGTCTTTCCACACCATTCATTCGGTCACGCTTGTTTCTTTTACCCTTTGTCTCCAGTTGACGAATCTTCTCCTCACTCTCCTTCAGCTTGGTTTCCATGGCTGTCAGTCTTGCATTCATTTCACCAACCTCTTTCATAAAAGTTTGTGTGTCAGGAGAGGAGGGAGACTGTGTTTCAGGGCTTCCTTCATTATCAGTAACAATAACAGGATCCTGGGCCAAAGTCAGGCCACAGATCAGTGACACACACATCAGCGTTTTAAAATTCATCTTCACTGGTGCTCAGTGTCTGATCCCTCTGTCTGCTTTTGTGCTTTTTAGAGATGACCTGTTAATTTTTAACATCTAGTTTGGGATTTGGCTGGAAGGTATATAGTATATGTTTGTTGTCTTAGTAGGCTACATTGCAAAGTGGAACAAGTTAATGTTTGAAATCCTAAGTAAACAAAAGCAAATTCCAAGTTTTTCACTGGATTTTCAGTAGCTTCAATCCAAACAAAAGAGAAAGTGACTTGTGGAAAATCATTTGAGTTTTATAAATGTTTTATTTTCAGATTCTGTCAATGAGAATAATTTGACACACACACACACACACACACACACACACACACACATGCACACACACACACACACACACACACACACAAAGACACAGACACACACCGTCGGAGGTCTGATGGATCAACGCTCAGGAAGGAACCCATTAAACTTTGCAGCAGATCCACAGCATTTAATATAAACATCATGAGTTTGTAATGACTGACATATTTATTAGAAGACCACTACTACCTTTCAAAGGGGTTAGTGTTTTTGATTATCAGTGGTTAGTGTTCTTGATTATCAACAATCCCTTCAATTGCTCAACTCATATTGATACAATACGATACGTTATCCTCTTTAAGTCCTTACCTGTGAATTTACTATAGGCATTTCCAAAATTTGTAATCACAGTTTTGTAGATAAGAGTTGTCTCTGTGTTGAAAGGTCCAATTGCTCCTTTTTCTCCTGCCCCAGCACTGAATATCACCATTGTTCCATCTAAAGTTAGAGACACGTTATTTCAATGCTCAAAGTCTCCTTATACTGTAAATCACTCATCAAATTTAAACTTCTTAATACCAACCAAAAAGTTTCAGTCTACCTTTTCTCCTGAGTTCCTCGATCTGTTTCTCAGTGTCATTCAGCCTGGTTTCCAGAGCAGCCAGTTTTTTTATCCAGTTCTGTTGATTGGTCACACATGTTTCTGTATAGTTGTAGAGTTTAGATTGTCTGGCACCAAAATCTGACTGCAGAACACAACACTTGATTCTCAATCTTCTCACTATTAGGTTATGTAGTCCTACCGGATGCTTTTATGTTATTTTATAAGAACTTATTAATTTTTAACATGAATTCGTATTCCAGTGAAAATGCCATAAATCTTGACATCACCGGGTTATTTGACCCTTCTGGGTGTTTTTGTTATTTTATGACAACCAGTTAATTTTTGACATTATTTTATTACCCAGTGTCCCATTCGAATTTCCTTCTCTGTCTGCAGACAGCAAACTTGAACTCTGACCTTTGCTACTGAGTGCATTGGTTCTGGGTTTATTCAAATAGAACAGTCGTCTTCTTTGTGCAATGAAGTAATTACGCAAAAGGTTCATCTATAGATCTGTCTGTCTGCACTGCAAATGCTGAATGACTGAGTGCCAAATGATACGGTACCTTGGTACCAAGCAGTCGACTAAGTTATTAATGAAGGCACTGTGCTCTCTGCTTGATCAAGATTTTAACCATTTCCTTTTTCAAGTCATTATGGTTTTTTTTTTTAACCCATTTGTTTGTGTAAACTACTGTGAGAGTATATTATGTCTCCATTGATAGCTGGGTGAGTAGATGATTTCACCTGGATCCTTTTATACAGTACAGTGTTTGCACAGTTATGATGGTATTGTAAAAAAAAAGATATGTTAATACAAAGTAATTTTTAAACAAGCCTTCTGCAGAAAACAGCCATACACACATGGAGGTACTGTATATTTCATACAGCAGTGACAACACCAAACAGCACTGGTTTTAGGATGTTTTTCTCTTTCTTTTTTTAATGTGAGAACAGAAACAAATCAAATTGATTGACAGAAAATACCCTATAGCTTGTTATGTCAAAGTTTAAAATGATAAACGACATGAACTGGTGGGGGGAACTATTCTCATGTATTTTCATTTTTGTGGTGTTGGTAAAAAATAATTAAATAAATAAAGTGATGTTTAATTGCAGTTGTTATAACTGGCCATCATACATCATTCTCAACTCAATGCTACATGCATGCACTTGTTTCACTGGCTTGTTGAGTTGTACATAACATGCAAGTTTGTGCACAAGTCTTCAAGGGCCTGTTTACTCAAAGTCACACATGAGCTGCCCACAAAGCTGCACTCCCCTCAGAATAGCTTCAGTGGTACAACAGATAAGCTGACAGATAGAGAGAGGCTCCAGGCTGTTGGTGCCAGGCTGTGTCATGGGCGAGGTCGATTGTTGGTGTGTTGACCTGTTGTTCAGTCTGCACTGTGTCCAAACCACAGGGGCTGATCTGCATCTTCATTATTGACTCATCACTTTGCAGCTCATGTGGTCAAACTGTCAATTGTCTCATCTTTAGTTCCCCTAAATTGCACCACCTCATTTAGCACAAGTGGCAGATTTGAATCAACTCGTCCCTGCTCATTACCCTATAAAATAGTTAGCATACACATATATGGTGAAATTTCAGTTTGCAGTATTATGATTGGCTGTTAACCTCTTAGCTTTGGGTCAATATGATTGGTTCCTATTTACTGTAAACAAGACAGGGTTTAAGAAGAAGGACTGTGTTTAGACATCGAGCAGTGACCGGAGCATCTGCTACTGATACTGATCCTCCTCAAATGAACAACAAAGGAAGGTAAGGAAACATGATGGCTAATTTGATTCATTCAAAATAACAGATGTTTAGTGGAGATGTATTAGAAAACATTAGACTGATAATAGTTCATTTTGTGGTTGGTGTTCATTCTAAACCTCATGTGACAAACATATCTCAGACTTAATAATAATAATTTCTGAACATTTTCAGTTGAAATTCTCTTTCACTCTTTCTCTCAGTCCAAACAGAATGAACATCATTCTCCTGACTGCTACCTTCACCGTAGCCCTTGTTTGTGCGGTGCAAAATGACAACAACAGAGACCAGTCAGACTCGATACCCCTTGCCTCAGGTCCATGTCAGTCATCGAGCAATGCCAACAGCTTTAATACCTTTCGCATCAGACACATCCTCCTTGAAAATTTTGACAGATCTTCACGTAACCAATGGGGAAGGTAACTGTTTTTTTGTGTTTTGTTTGTTTTTTTCAGTTGACATTAACATCAATATTTTGTGAAATAATTATGAGTGATTGCAAAATATTTGGTATTCAAGTTAGGGTTAATTGAAACAATAGTTATTTTAAGGCCACATTGTAATTCTTCATTTACTCATTTACCTCATCAGCAGCAGATGTATTTTGTAAGTCATTAGTATGTAAAAGTATCAATTTTAACAACATAATACACAATTCATTCACATTAAAAAAAACAACCAAATTATTGATTAGAGGTAGACTTGATTTAAACACATCAATATTACACAGTGTTGTACCTCTCTGACCCGAAAGAACATGATCTCACTCCCTTATACATAAGTGAATTTAATGAAATTGTCAAGTAAATCTCATTCTCATTCTGATGTCATTGTACTGTACAGGTATTTAGAAGAAAACCACCTCTGTGGGAGGACTCAAGTGCAGTCCTTCATTGACGCACCTGAGGAAACAGTCCTGGACATTTGCAGCAGAAGAGGTGAATACCTGGATATTACTGACAAAAACGGCAAAAACAATTACTGCGTTAGCCAATCACCCATGGTGATTTACCACATCAGTTCTTACATGGACACAAATGGTAGATGTATAATTACAGAGCAGTCATATGCTACTGAAGAGAGAGTGGTTGTGGCATGTAATATAGTTGACAATCACTGCCGACCTGTCCATTTTCAGAGATACAGCGGTAGACCCTGTGTGTGACATGCTTGATGATGAACAGGTTTTAATATTTGTTTTTAAACAGCACATTTTTTTCTTTAATATACTGAAGCCTGCCCTAACAACATTTTATGACATGAACATGATTTTAAGAAAAGTGTGTGTTGTGTGTGACAGAATTGTTTTTATCATTAAAAAAAATATGTGATTTAATTGAATTGAATTTCTTATGAAGCATATTTTCTTTACTGTTACAGCAGTTTACATTTTATGATAAAGCTCATTTACAAACAAAAGAGAAAATGTTTTTGTATGTAAACTTAAAAAGGTAATCTATAAATTCACTTGAGCACATTAAATGAGTTTTCCTACACACTTTAGTTAATTCATTTTGCAGCTATTGCTTTTTGTAATCCTTTTTTTTTTTGCTTTATATAGCCTACTGTTAGTCAAATGCCTTCAGTCAAAATGAATCATCCCATATGTGTGTTACCATATTATTTCTTGCATTTTGAATAAAACATTGTTGTACATCTATGATATTTTCATGTCTATACAGATCCAATTAATGATAGAAAACCAATAGAATTATATTAAAAGCAAACTGAAAAATAGTTATTTAACTTCACAAACACAGATCTATGTCACTAAACACACTGTATTTTTAACTTTGGTTTGCATCTTGAGTTTTTAAGATGTTTGAAATAAAGTCAATCTGAAGTTTGTCTGCTCTTATAAGAAGCTGCATGTTACTGTCTTATTAAAGAGGTGTACCATGTCTCACATCTGACTGATCAAAAAACCATTGAAGGTTGTGTGGAGGTCAGATCTCCACACCTGCAAGTGTACAGCCAGCTTGATGTACACCCCATCTGAGCTGTGATCATGTGCCATGACTATGATCTGGTTGTTCTTGAACAGCGTCAACTTTCCAACAGGGAGAGACTAACAAGATACATTAGGGCAGTGGAGTTACAAAAAAAATCAAAACCCTGCAGGTTCAGGGACAACAACACAAAATGCAGTATTAAACTGATGCCAAACATGGTACTGTAGCTACAGTACATGCACCTCCCATAGGCACATCCCAGATTCACTTCCCCAGCAACCATGAGCAAGAGAGGTGGTAGCTATCCTGGAGTTCTCATATAAAATATGTTGTGTTCTTAACTTGTGCTGCTGGTACTTTTTTACCACTAGGTGGCATTACTGTGGCACAATGCTAAAACCATGATACAGGGAAGGATTAAACTTAGTAAGATCCAAGGTGGCTGCTATGCACTACACAGCACAAAGTTATTAGAGAAGCCATGTTATCTTTATGCACTAGTTGACTATTCCTATCCAGACTTTTATACCTTTTAGTTTCAGCAACTGGCTGTGGGGTTTTCAGCAATGATGACAGCAGTCTATCCAAATGAGAAAGAGTTTGAGAGAGAACGGCAGAAAGAGCTGGAGGCTCAAAGACAACTAAAGGTACTACCCCCTTCTAATGATGTAAGTTACAGTATATGGTTTTTAAACTGGCAGCATGGCTCTAAAGGTAATAGTAGTATCAGTTTATTGTTTCATTGATAAAATGGTTGGTCATGCACTTTGGTTCAGACAGAAATAGGCTATATCTGGTCCCCAGAGGATCATTCCTGAAGAATCATTGTGTACTTCTGACCTGTTCTGCCATCAAAGAGTTGATATCTATCTCTGCAAAAATCTTTGGCCTCTTTTTTTTCTTTGCATTCGGCCTCAGAACAGGGTGAAATCACACACAAGCTCCCCACAAAAATGCACTTCCTCAAAAATTGCTTCTCTTCGACAGTAAATGCTGATTAATTTATGCTATAAGAAGAAATGAACAGATAAACTGACAGATAGAGGGAGGCCCCAGGCACAGGGACAGAAACCCAGGACCTTCTTCCTGTGAGGCGACGGTGCTAACTACAATAAAGTGATTTCACATGCTGTCATGATCACGTCGTGGTTAAATGTGCTAGAATGTGGATGACACTTGTTAATGATGTATGACTGAGGGGCTGCTGTAGGTGTAGCCGATTGTTGGTGCCTCTGGTGTTCAGTCTGCACTGTGTCAACTCAGGATAAACTCCAGCTGCTGATCTGCATCTTTGTTATTGACTAATCACTTTACAGGTCATGTGCTGTGTAGTGTATGTGGCCAAAATCATCACAGTCATGAAACTTTGGAAAATGGCAAATCAAATTTTCTCACCTATAGTTCACTTCCTCATTTTGCAGAAGTGGCAAATTTGCGTCATCACGTCCCTGCTCATGACCCTATAAGATAGATATCATAGACATATATGGTGAAATTTACGTTTGCTGTGTTATGATTGGCTGTTAGTCTCTTTTATACACCATATAAGCATTAGGGAGACCGGGGTTGGTTGACTACAGGGGTTGGTTGGCACACCCCTGTTTTCTGGCCTCCTGTTGGTCACAGACTCACAAATGTGGCATCAAAATAATCATCTTTTTGAGCTGCACTTATCTAGTTTGTTAAAACATCTGAAAATTACTCACTTTTTTTCTGAGGGCAAAATATCAGTTTTTTAGTACCAAAAGTAAAAAATTGCCGTCCCGCACTTTAAGTGTTATAAAATTGCTTTGGATAAAGATATTGGAAATGTGTTACTTCCAGTTTGTAGAGATACGAGTCAGCTTCAATTTGATATGAAACTTGAAAGTCTTTGATGAGTGATGTTACCTGGGCAACATCATATATTCACAAAGTGGGTTTGTTTTGGTCGGGGTTGGTTGGCACACTCATGTCGGGGTTGGTTGGCACACACAAACCAACTCCAACATGCAGTATACATATATTAAATGTGATTAAACATAATTTTATACAATTAAGTGCGCTGAGTGCAAGAAATGGGCATATGACTTATGCAGTGAAAGGGGCCACAAAGCCTAACATATGCCAATACTGTAATTCCAGTGATTCTATATAGGCCTTAATGTAAATAATCTGCATCCACCCCACACAGCAAATCTAAAACACAGTGAGATGGAAAGAAATAAAAATACAAAGAGGTGATATGCTATATTTAAGAATAAATTCTATGTTCATTGAATATTTTCTCTTAAAAAAATAAAAAAAGCTCAAATCATTTACTGTTTGATGTTCTGTGTACGTGTCACCTTGTTCGTCGCCTTAAATGCCCTGTTTTACTGTTATACATGCAAATATATGCATGCATATACATGCTATCTTCTTAAATTTGAATATATTATAATTAAATTTCCAATTTATTATTATATTGGTTGCTTCATCCATTCATTTTTACATTGTGCCAACCAACCCCACGAAGTGTGCCAACCAACCCCGTGTCGGGGCTGGTTGGCACAAGTGCGCAGTATGATTTTATTCATAAATAAATTGATTTTAGAATATAACTGTGGACATTGAAATGTGTTTAGTTAAAGCTGACACCTTAACCTTTCATTTAATGCTGGTTTGAATATTCTCACATAAATGATGCCAGAGTGCTATGGCAAAGAGTGAAAAGTGTGCCAACCAACCCCGGTCTCCCTACCATTTGTATAGTCTTATCTGTCATAAACAAGAGATTATGGGTTATGGGGTGCGTTTGTGTTGCAGTTCTCCCTGTATCAAGTTACAAATTATTTCAAAGCTGTTTAACCCCTTCAGACCCTGCGTCCATTGGAATGGACATGACATATTTCTGTCTCTAAACAAATAAATACTCTGTAATTCAATGATGTCAGCAATGCTAGTTACTGATTGGGTCCTGATTATCCAACCACAATCATGTTATGACTTTGAGCACACTCTGAGAGAGTGACAGACATCGGACAAGACAAGCATGGTGGACCGACTGCAGAGAGGGAGGAGGAAGCGCCCATTTTCAGTCAAAAATATAAATTTATGTTCATGCTGGCCAAAGCAATTTGCTGTCAGTATACTTTTAACTGTTACAAGTCATAATATTTGAAGTTATTTTAAACAAATATCATATCATTAATTTGTAGGATTTTTTCAAAGTCCAATGTCCATTGCAGTGGACATCAGGAGTTAGGCGAGTTAAGCCAACACTCAAATGCTTAGTGTCAGTATATAAAGAAACTAAATACCTGTAAGCTTTTCATAGGTAAAGCATGGTGTCACAGTTTATTTATTCATGATTATAACATTTTTAATATATATTTTTTGTTCATAATGTTCTCATAATCATAATAATGGATGTCAAAGACTCCCTTAAACGTCTCGTAAATCTGAACTTGACTCCTTGAATTCAGGCAATGAGGAGGATGTTACCAGGAGTGAGATAGGTGCTAGGCCTAAGTTTAGAAATTAAGACAGTTTTTAATTCTTAGTATGTGGTTTTCATCAATTTAATGTCTTATCTAAATGGAATGGATAAGTGTTCAAGAGTGAGAATACATAAAATGAGTTCAAATGTGATTGTTTTGTTATTAGATTCAGAGAGGGACAGTAGAGAGGTTACAGTACATGCATGCCAGAAGAACGTATGTGGCAGATGAGATTGAGATAGAGGAGACAGACAGTATAGTGAAAGAGGAGGACAGGAGGAGATGACAGTAGCAAGGAAGGAAGAAATCAAGTGGCGTCACAGGCCATTCACTACGATCATGGACACTTCCTTTGAGAATCCTCCAATTGATGAGGATCATCCCATAGACCCTATGAAGACATCAAACAATATACTGTATACAGTGGCAAGAAAAAATATGGAATTTCTTAGTTTTCTGCATTAATTATCCATTTAATGTGATCCGATCTACATCTAAGTCACAAGTATAAACAAACACGATGAGCTTAACCTAATTCCACACAATTATAATATTTCATGTCTTCATTGAACATGTCCAATAAACATTCACAGTGCAGGTGGAAGAAGTAAGTGAACCCTTGGATTTAATAAGTGGTTGAACCTCCTTTGGCAGCAAAAACCTCAACCAAACGTTTCCTGTAGCTGCAGATCAGAACTGCACAACACCATTGGTCCTTACAGAACTGCTTCAGCTCAGCCATGTTCTTAGGATGTCTGGTGTGAATGGAGGTCATTCCATAGCATCCCTATTGGATTCAGGTCTGGGCTCTGACTGGGCCATTCCCAAAGGTGGATTTTCTTTTTTTGAAGCTACTCTAGATTATCTAGGTTGTAGATTTACTTAAATGTTTAGGCTCATTGTCCTGCTGCATCACGCTATTTTACTGAATTCAGCTAGTGGACAGCCACCCTGACATTATCCTGTAGGAAGTCTTGATAAACTTTTACTTTAAAAAATAAATTAAATCTTAGTTTCAACAGTCGACAAAATATTTTCCCATTAGTGTTGTGGAGTGGCAAACGTCAGGCCTGCAATGGAAAGCAAAGCAATTAATGCAGAAAACTAGGAAATTCCAAAGGGTTCATACTATTTCTTGCCACTGTACCTATATATATTCTACCTAAAGTACAGTATGACATAGTTAACATGCCAGATTACGATGAAAACAACGAGGCTACCAGATGAAGACTATAGGCTACATGAAAAAACACATCTTTTGAGACAAGTGCGACATCCTCCTCTCTTCTTGCAGGCTTCTATCAAGTTGATGTACATGTTTAGAACTGCACATAAACTCAAAACCATGCAAACATCCAGTTCCAGATGTTTAGGTCATACCTGATTGATTACTATGTGGAAAAACACAACCTTATTTTTCTTAAGTTTTTCTGACATTTTACAGCCTTTTAGTCCTGGCGTCCATTGGAATGGACATGAAAAAATACTATTAAAAACACGAGTTAGCAAAAATGTTTTTTTTCCACTTTGTTTTTATGTTTGAGAGGAGTCAGAATACATAAAAAAAAAATTTTTTTGCTCAGCCAAAAAAATGCGGGTCTGAAGGGGT
>NW_028220383.1:0-5123 GCF_045865225.1 Trachurus japonicus | reverse complement strand
CAGAGATGGCAAAAGTACCCAGATTCTTTACTTGAGTAGAAGTAAAAGTACCTGTGTAAAAGACGACTTAAGTAAAAGTGAAAGTACTGATCCAAATATCTACTCAAGTAAAAGTAAAAAGTACAGGCTCTGAAATTTACTCAAAAGTATTATTAAAAGTAAAAAGTATTTCCATTGCACGATTCACTGCAAAGCAAATAACCACACGATAATTCATCTTGAATCCATTTCATCAATGTTATTGTTTAAACAAACATTGTTCACATAGCCTAAGTTTACCTGCCGGACACAAAATGTATCCTAATGTACTTCACTATGGTCAATCGTAGGCATTTGCAGTGACGGCTGGTATCAATGGGCTAGTGGGGCTAAGCCCTCCCTGCATTACACAACAAAAGATGAGGAAAAAATATTATATATAGCCTATATTATATTCTCTAAATAACATACAAAAGATTGTTCTAAGTCTTAGTAAAATCGGAACTGGCAACAATATTAAATAGTTTCAAGAAAAACACAGGATATCTCTAAATGGGCTAATTTTAATCAGCCCGAGCTCACCGAGTCTGCTCTCATTCATTTTCCGACTGTGGATGATTGACAGGTGCCATGTCCCGCCCTCGCCATTGACCGACTGTTGGGGCTAATTTCATTCAGCCCACAGGCCGAGCGGTTCTGACCAATCAGCAGGGGGCTGACGCAGGGTCAGTGATTGACAGGCATCATGTCCCGCCCCCTTGGTTCACTTGTCATTGGGGCTAATTTCATTTAGCCCCATTCAGACCAATGACAGGAACCGGAGGAAAAGTAGTGTTGTTGTGGGAGGGAGAAGACAGAAACAGCGGCGCTAGGCGCTAGCATCACAGGTAGCATTACTTTACTGCTCTAAACTGTCTTTGCTAACATGAACGAAGTGGAGAATCTAGTTTCTAAACTCACCGGGAGCACCAGACTTAAATGACATGGCGATAACAGACCAGAAAGGCCGTCGATATGAGCTGCATCGTCTTTTTTATTTATTTTTTAATTGAGCAATATCGTCGGGTGTGTGTGCGTGCGTGCGTGCGTGCGTGTGTGTGTGTGTAAATGTTTGTGTAGGTGTTTGTGTGTGTGTGTGTGTGTGCGTGTGTGTGTGTGTGTGTGTGCGTGCGTGTGCGTGCGTGCGTCTGTGTGTGTGTGCGTGCGTGCGTGAGAGAGGGAGAGAGAGAGAGAGAGAGAGACTGTGTGTGTATGTGTGAGATAACCAGGTGAAGTTTTTTTTTTTGTTTTGGACTAGACCCTTACTTAATGCAGTGTGTAGGCCTAGTTAGTTGCTATACTTTTGTGAGATGTGATAACCCTAACTTTTAGCTGTGTTAACCATTTAATGGGTATAATTTATTTATTAGCCCACCCAACTAATTTGACCACCAGCCGCCACTGGGCATTTGTATTGTACACTTCAGGTTTACACATCACATTTATGAACATTACATTGTGGACCAGAATTGGCTTCTAAACTGTGGTGTCACAAATCATGCTCGTAGTCCCAATGTAATAATCTTGTGGATTGAGACACTTTAGGGGGGTTATTATTTATGGCCCTTTTCCACTAGCGCAACTCGGCTCAACACGCCTCTATTAGTTTTGTTTGTTTTTTTGTTGTTGTTTTTTTTTTGCTTTTTCACTAGAACTCAGCTCAAGTCGAACTGTAATTTTATTTTGCCGTAAATTTATTTTGTCGTGGAAACCCTGATATATTAAAAAAAGTAACGAGCATTTTGGGGAAATGTAAGGAGTAGAAAGTACCGATATTTGCGTTAAAAATTTACTGAGTAAAAGTAAAAAGTTGTCAGAAAAATAAAAACTTCTAAAAGTACAAAGTACCTGACAATTCTACTTAAGTACAGTAACGAAGTATTTGTACTTCGTTACTTGCCATCACTGACTATTACGAACACACACACACATATGACTGCATATGAACTGACCAGTGTTGTATGGGTTGGCGGGGCTGTTGGACCTGGACCATTCAAATTCTTCGTCAAATTGCCAGTGCACCAGCTTCACCTTGTTGTCCTTGTCTCTGCAGACGAAGAAATAAAAGGTTCCATCATTTCAGCTCCCATTATAAAAAAAGAAACTGTAAATACACTTCAATGGTGACATCATAAGGTGACATCATTAATTATGGCACAGGGCGCACTAATGCACTGTTCAAACAAATCTAAAGGACAAATGGCCGCCAAGCTTATTCGGTCACATTTGATACTACTAACACAGTAGATAATGTGTAGACAGTGTGTAGTGCAGCAGCTTACTGTGTTTGCTTGCGTTTGCTCAGCAGCACGTAAACAGCCAGGGCTCCGACGGTCACCAACAGACACACGAGGGTCACACTTATGCCTACGTAGAAAGGCGTCCTCTGTATCGGGAAACTGCAGTCGTCGCCCAAGTACCAGGTGGAATTTACCGACTGACACCTGGAATAAAAGAAGAGGAAGAAATCATTTCACGATCTGTTTGTGACATACGATTCAAGAGTTCATCAGTTTTTAAAAGCATCAAAGTGACGACAACAGGAACTCACTCGCATCGCGCTCCGGTCTGCCTGTACACTCTGCAGCGCCCCTTGTTGTGGCATATCTTCGGACTGGAGTGCAGACGGTCACACACAGTCACACAGGTGATCACTCCGTTAACATTCACCGTCTCGTAGTGCGTGGCCACATCTGGATCGTCCTCCGCCCTTCTACAAACAGCTTTAGAGAGAGAGAGAGAGAGAATTAAAATGTTAATTCCAGTTTTATCTGATGCTTTAAAGAGTCAACAACATGATTCACTGTTTGAAGAAAGTGGTTATCAATGGAAAGTGATGAGGGCAATGTACAAAAATCAAGCAGATGTTAATAATCTACTGAAGAACTTCAGACAATGTTTGTTCAGTCGTGCTGAAAATCAATTTCCTGAACTTTAGACTAGGAATGTATTGAATTTTGAGGGCATAGAAATAAGAAACGAGGGAAAAAGAGAAAAAAAACTGCAGTATGAGTATTTGAAAAACTCAGCTAAGGTCACAACAGAACCTTTACGTATAGTGAGGTCACACTCACCTTCCACATTGACCTCAGTTTTGTCCACACTGGGTTGAATCGTGACATTGAAAGGACAATCTGAAAATGCAAAAGACAAAATGAGTTTGTAGTATGTGTGTGTCAGATGGAGATTTTCATACATTTTGCAGTTTTACAGTGTAGAATAAAAAAGCCAGTGGCATATATGGAAAATCTTTTTTTTTTTTTTTTTGGTAGTATATTGTCTCTCAAGGTGCAAAAACAAAGACAACAAACAACAACTAACACTGGGGGAAAGAAAAAAACAGCAACAACTTTGCCAACTCTTCACTCTCCTCTATAAACCAACTCCAGCTGCCAAATCCGCCCCTTTTTAAAGGTTTAGCTCCGCCCAACCAGCCGGATATCCTCACAAAAATAATAATCAATACATATATTAGAAGTCTGGACGTATTTTACCTTTACATGTTATTTATTTGTATAATTTTCTTTTTATCGATTTTTTTTGGCTGCAATTTACTTCCATACATAATTGTTTTACAGGGACAACAACCCATCAGATAGCCTACCGTGGTCACATGACCAGAAAAAAAAAAGAAAAGAAAAAAAAGAAACCGCGAAAGATGACCAAACATAAACCAGCGGAAGTCGTTTCTCTCTGTTTGAACGAGCACACACAGGTGAGCTGGGATACAGATGAGAACAGAGCCACCAGGTGTGCACCTTCACCTGCTCGCGCTACAGATGTGATTATCGAAACGGAGGGAAGGAGACGCGATTGTGACGTATGTGAGCCCGGCCAGTGACGCAGCCGTTCCGTTCCACAATGACGTGACACAACAAAACAACGTTTTATCTAGAGTTTCCTATGAGAGGAAATACTGGGGCTCGTTTTGTTTCTGATGATCTAAACGACAAACTCTTTTTATTTGAACTCTGTGTATGTTTATGAATGAATTGATCGATTGATGAGTCTTACCAGTGGCGGCCTTAGACATCTGGGGGCCCGTTTCAATATTTCATATGAGGCCCTATGCTGTTAAACATGAAATTATTTGCCCATGTGCCCATGTGTCGCTGATGCTTTAAACCCTGAAAGGACGCAGTAAACGCGCTATGCATCCCAGGTACGCACAACACATTAAGTGTTAAAATCACTACCAGGGCAAGAAACCAGGACTTAGCAGAAAAAACGAGGACTGAAGTTGGTTTTCATCAAACAAAAAAAAAAAAACATGAACAGGAATCTTAACACAATCAAAAACTACAGGCTTTATAATAATATTCTGAATTCAAATTGGCAACAAAAGTAATGAGAGCAAAGTGCTCCGCGTTATTTCAGCACCACGACCACGGACAAGGAAAGGACGAGACATGCGGACAGACAGACGTCTACAGGCGCTGATCCTGTCGGTGCTGCGGTGCTGGAGCAGCCGCTGGAGCAGACAGGCAGCTGTCTCCTCCATTAGTAAAATCTGTAAATAAGCTGCCAATAATATCACATTTTAGTTGTGCTCTCGCTGTGTTTTATTTCTCTGTTAAATTAGGACCTACTCATAGATCGCCTGTTTGGAGGCATTTTAACCCGAGGAAAAAAAGAAAAGAGGAGGAAAGTGATTGACAGACGTCAATCATCAGGTTACGCAACTGGGCGCACGTCAGGAGAAAAGCAGGAAAAACAAAAGGACATTAGAAACGCTAAGAGAAAAGGAATAATACTGGGAGAAGGAAAACGAGGGTCTATTGATAGTTTGCGGGCTGTTTTCAAAGGTAAGACAAGTTGTTATTGATATTTCCTGCCATATTATTAATCAGGAGCGATTACCGTCGCGGTGTGGCATGATACGCGCATCAGTGGTTGTAGAGCGGATCAGGGGTCGAGTGTGTGACTGCACGGTGGACAGAGCTGTTTGTGTGTGTGGTGGATGTAGGCCTGTGTGTGTGTGTATGATAAGGTGAAACCTATGAATTATTGTGCTGTCTTTGACTTGGTGGCTGGCAGCTGGGGGCCCCCCTGGTGGCTGGGGCCCGTTTCAATTGAAACGGTTGAAACATAGGTAAGGCCGCCTA
>NW_028220382.1:0-9983 GCF_045865225.1 Trachurus japonicus | reverse complement strand
CAGTTGTCGGTCTGACGGTGCGTTCACACCAAACGCGATGGACGCGATGAACGCCACAACTTTCCATTAAAAGTCAATGTAAATGGCGCGATGACACGCGATGGCGCGTCGGGCGGCGCGTTTCGGGCGATACGAGCGACGCGATGAAGCGATGACGCGTCCATCGCGGCCATCGCATCATCGCGTCCATCGCTTGAAGTTGAAAAATTTGAACTTTTCAAGCGACATCGCCAGACCCTCCTACAGAGAACCTGTGGCTGTGTAAAAAAAAAAAAAAAAAAACCCAGGGGCTGTGTGTGTTTTCCTCAGATCAATAATATACATCCATGGCCGTTTCCCGGAGCTTTATGACACGACGTCGTACTTTTACCGCGGTCGTAATAAAAAAAGATAATGCCTGCAGAGGGTCAGAGGACCTACAGCTTCCTCCTTGTGAATATTTCATATGTATTTATATTTATTATTATTTCTCAGCCATGGTTGAGGAGAGAAAGAAAATAGCGGGAGGTGGGTTGCATCATAGCGCGATGAAGCGATGAAGCGATGGTGAAAAATGTGACAAATATGTCAAGCGGCGCGATGCTCGCGTTACGGGCGATGGCATCGCTTCCATCGCGTTTGGTGTGAACGCACGGTGAGAAGTGAAGCTCACTTCCGCATTCAAAAAGCTGCAATCCCCCCGGCTGTCGCTGGGGGCTGGCTCCAGAAGGGAGCAACTCCAATTGAGCCCCATGTTAAAATAGCCGATTTTACAGCTTAAAAAAAACATATTTACAGCCTGGTACATTTTATTTTTTTGGTCTCAACCGATAGTTTCTACCCCCGCACACACTCTGAGGGGGGTGAATTTTTTTAAAACTCTACCGTTTTACTATTATTAGGTTTAAAATTCTGGCCAATTAGGGCGCAGAACCGTTGAGTGACAGGTCCGGAGACCGCTGCTACGAGGCCAGTGGGCGGGCTCTCGGCCGGCCAACCGCTGCACCGCTCCAAATATGGCAAGTAGAATCCAACATGGCGCGGTTCAAACCCCCGTAGTAGCGGCACAAAACAGACTCCCCCAAACCAATGGGTGACGTCACGGACGCTACGTCCATTCTTTTTACAGTCTATGGCGTGGATTGATGCGTGATAGCTGCGTGACTGAATTTGCATGTTTGGTATTAAAGTAATCCAAAAGTAACTAAATGTAATCCGTTACATTACTTAAATTTTGTGATACTTAGACTAAGTTACTAATTAGCCTACATTTTCTAACAGGTAGGCTAACTTGTAATTGTACTGGAATACATTTTTAAAGTAACCCTCCCAACCCTGGTAATAACATACCCTTAGTGTATGAAACATGGGAATACATCCCAGAAGGCCATAGATCATTATTATTATTGGTACAGCTACAACCAACAACCAGGCTCAATAGGAAAAACATCCAACTCATAGTAAATGATTCAGATTTGCCCCAAATATAATGAGTGCTCTGTCGGCATCCTTCCTCCTAGTTCGGTGCAAATCAGTCCAGTATGTCTGTGTTATCCTGCTGACAAACCAACCAACCTAAGAGCAGACAGGGTTGAAAACATAACCTTCTCCAGAGAGCAGGGCCGTAGCCAGGATTTTTGAAATACCGAGGTCATAGTCGTGGTACGCGGGGGGGTGGCGTCAGAAATTTGGGGCAATTTTATATTAAAAGGCTTCAATCTGGTGCACTTTGACAGATAAAAACTACACACATCATATTAGATTAATGCCATTTTTTATGATATTATCATCACTAGTGATCATCCAGAGAAGACCCAACTTCACTGAATTCTGATGAGAACACACCACCTATTACAAACAGTAGACTAGCTCCTCACATTCGTAGCAGCCACAGAGTAGCAAAAATATTATATTATAAAGTTTAATTCCAGCTCGAAAAAAAAAAGTCTGAAATGCAATGTGAAGGTCCTGGTTGTTAACATAAAGATTAACAGGTTTCTAGGGTGAAGTGTGCACTCTTTTTTTACCATAGCTATAGCCTACTATCTTTGGGTGACTTCCTTCTGGAGCGTCAGCTGTGTTCCTCACTTTGAAACAGGCCCAGGAAGTTTGTTTGCTTTTCCTTATAGTTACCACAAACATACATCTGACTGCTCCTTGTTGCAGCAAATTTTGGTTTGTGTTATAATTGGTTATTCACGTTGTTTAGCTATGTAGTATTTCACATTTCTATGCATATTTTTTATTAGTAAAATATTGGTGTCAAACTTCATTTCGGTTGTATGGTCTTCTTTGAATGGGAAAATATGAAGAGGTCTAGGTGAAATCAAAATGAGCCAAAAACAGTTGTATTTGGATGGAGTGAATATTATGACACAGGCTATTAGTGAAATATAGCCTAATTAGTTTTCCAAAGGTCAAATTCCACCTGGACATACGTATCTCTGATAATAAAACAGCTGCAAAATTTCTCAGGTTCATTTTTTTAGCATCTACTTTTACACAGTTAGCCTACACATTACTTATTCATTTGCCTGATATCCCATGATTCAAAGGTAGATTTTACTCTAATGTGATTTTTGTTAGTATTCTTACTAGGCAGAGATGAAAAATTTACATTTTCTACTGTAGCCTACTCCAGACATGTCTGTAGTAATCTCACCGGTCTTAGCTTTCTTTAAATAAATAAATAAATAAAAAAGACTGAAATAAAACTAATGGTTGCCTAAACTTTACACCGTATGCTCTTCGTTAAATCTGTCCAAAATTTTTTAGAAACAATTTCACAGTCTTTGTTTGTGAATATTTGTGCTTGTGCACCACATATGCTCACATCTTGTGCATCTCCTGGGGGCTAAGCCCCCCCTGTCCTTAAAACTTAGTGACGCCCCTGTCTGTAAACATAAAATTTATCATGTCACTGTGCTTTTCACATAAAGTTGATGGAAGAATGGACAGTGCAGTAGATGCCCCCTCAGTATAGTATCTGCAGGAAAGAGGTCTCTGCTCTCCCCCACTTAGCTCAACTAGTGCATAGTGCAGGACACAGACAGTAAACGGCGCTGAATTGACCCTATTAAACAGCTGTTTTCTCCGCATACATGAGGACCCGTCCCTAAATAATACAGCGCTTCAAGTGCACGTATGTACGAAACTTTTACAGTGTAACAACTGGTTGGAAAGAGCAGTTTATCTAGAGCCAACCGACTCACTCAGTAGCCTTCTCCTCCATGCACACAGGCTCCGCGACGCGCTGTATCACTCGCTTCCGAATGAATCGCCTTTTTTCAGGCGACCAGTAAACAAACACCAGCGTAGGTACGTGAGGGTGTCAATAAACAAGAGCATTATAGGCCTACCGGAATTGTTTGGACAAGAGAGGAGTCACTCAGTCACCTTCCATCTGTCCTCCCTAATACTTTGCACTTTTTTTTTTTTTCCATTCATTAGGCCGAAAAAAATACCGAGGTCATGACCTCGGTGTCCTCAATGGTAGCTACGGCCTTGCCAGAGAGGTAAAAAAAAAAGAAGAAAGAAATGATTTGTCTTCCTACTAGTGACACGGTTTCTCCCACTTGATAAATCTCCAATCAGTCCTTCTAAGCAGAATTGTTCCAGTAGACATATAAACAATCAAAGGGAAACATCTATGATAAGAAAACTTTGACACTGAAGTGAGAAGTTGTGTGTGCATGAATTCATAATGAAGGGTATAGTTGTTTTGGGGGAAGTCTGACTTGACTACAAATAACAAGGCAGTGTCTCTCATCAGTTTTACATTTGAAGATTTTTTTATTGATCACATTCATATTACAGTAACTCTTGAAAAATAAAGGAATGTTTCATAGTTAATTATTCAAGCTGACCACAGCATTCAATATCTTGAAAAAAAAAAGATTAGCAATTAGCTGTAAACCATGGGATGAACTTGACAGGTGAGCTATGGTGAATTGTCTAACAGGGTTATATACCCACACTGACTTCCTTTTCCTTTCCTCATTCACTGTGAGGGCACAAGGCCTCATAATAATGACAACCCCCCTCCCCCACCCCCACATGCCCTCCCTCTCTGCTTTTTCACAGGAGTTCAGTCTAACATTACTTAGCAAGGAAGAGCCGAGGTGCTTTAGCTTGGCCTATTGAGGATTAACTCAAACAGTGAATATTTTTCTTCTGCCTGCAGAGCAGCTCGTCTGCATCCAAGAAATGTTTGTAGAACTAAAATTATAATTAGCTTCTCTTTCCTAACCTATTTTTTTTCTCAACACAGTAGGAAACCCAAGTTTGTATAAGCGGCACAAGAGGAATGATCTACTGTGGAGTAAATTCCTGTCAATCACTGAAATAAAGTTCAGCCTGGCAGCTGGACAAGGAGGCTTTGAAAGCAAAAAATGTGCCTCGCTGCACTGCTAGTTTGAAATATTCCTTTAAAACTAACAGATTTTGTCAGTGGCGTGAAAGCACTCTCCTCTTTCTTTCTGATCTCGTCTGAAATAGCAACATTTCTCTCCCCCTGCTTTAATAGCTTTCTTTCCCCGGCCCAAAATAGAGCTACTTGTTCATGGAGTTAGTTCCCACTCTGACAGGTTTTAGGTTAAACTGCAGATTTAAAGCCAGTCCATCTGGAGCCACAATAAAAACCCTTTTTTAGAAGGGATAAAAGGCAGTGTTGGGTGAATGGACACTTTTTCTTTTTTTTTTTTACAGAGGGAAAGAGAATCACATATTTCCATATCCCAAGAATGAAAAAAAAAAGCCTCAAATGTCAAATTAATTTCTGTTGCTCCCTGTGTGTTTTTCCCTGCTGGCCTTTGGTCCAGTTCAGTGCAGAATGTGCAGCAATGAGATGAAGCAGAAACAAGGGACCATGACCTGTTTTAAAAGGTGAAAAAACAAGAACCAAGAATCATTTGACATTTGTATTGCTATCATTGACATACAAACGCACATACGCCTCTGTACACTTAACAATGCCTGCTCTGCAGTTCAACACTTATTTTATTCTATTATGCAGTATAACGTTGAAAAAAAATGTATTACTGTTGGAGACTGACATACTGGATATAATACTAGATAGCTGATTGCAGACCGTGACCTTTATAAATCAAGACGCTAACAAACTCACCTTTTTACAATGTCCAATTTGGTTAATACAGTATTTTGTATTTCAGGCTTGACTCCATAAGAAACAAGCAGCTTCCTCTCATATTTTCACCATAAAGCAGCAACTTTTAGACTCTGACTCTGTGGGCCCCCATCAAGACAACAACCAGCAACTGCCACTCATCATAATCATGTCCTGAGTATCCAGATTTTTTCTGTGATTTCTCATCAGATTCATGTTTGTATGTTCACAATGACCACCGCAGAGAGCTAAATCCTTGGCAAATGTAAGTGAATTTAAAATGCTGTATGTGTATCATGTCAGTGTTTTCAGACCTGACAGGGAGTCATGACCCTGATAGGAGTCTCCTTTAGAGGAGAGAAGTGTAGGCTACTAACTACTTTTGAGTCAAACAGTAAATAGTATCTGGTAAAACTGGTAAATCTCAGATGATGGAGATTCTCTTATTCTACTTGAATGTAACCACACTGTAAATCTAAACATTGGCTTTAATAAAAGGTATTAAGTGTACTTAACTAAGTTTTTATTAACATGTTGGTAACACTCATTTTGAATAAGTTACTAGTACATTGGGGTTGAAAAACCTTCCAAACTCAGTATGCTCAAGTTGTATTGATTTAGAAAAACCAAGTCCTGGGAACTTGTGCCTTTTCAAGAGTAAATGTACTTAGTTACATGTAACTATGAGCATTTACTCTTATACTTTAACACCCTACATATTAGAGGTGTTGGCACTTCAAGTATTTTTTTCTCGTTAAGTTACTTCCTATTTCTACTGTCTTACACTTCAGAGGAATTTGCTCCTCTAATTTTTTTTTTTTTAATTCATTTCTTTTCTTGCTTTTACATAACATTATTGGCACAATTGTATTGTTTACAACAAACAAATACCATATAATCTGTAGTTTTAAATTAAACAATTCAAAACTGTGGATCTAAGTCTGTCAGTCAGCGAGCAGGGCTGGCAGTGCCACACTCCGCCACTGCGCCCTCCCCTCCCCCACACGTTTCAACGCGCATGCGCACTGACTGCACAGGTCATCAACCGACATCAACCGACACCTGGCTGCCTCTCGGCGCGCCGCGCGGTGGACACGACACGGCTGCAACCGCCATCGTTCTTCTGCTGCTGGGAAGTGGGAACATCGATTTGGTGAGTCCATGCTTGACTAAAAGGGGAACTATGCAAGTCTGTTCGCTTTTCTGCTGTTTCGCTAACGGTCCTCCCGGCCAATGCATTTGTTTTAGATGAAACCCTCGAGAAAACAATCGATAGAGCGATTGATAACATTATCTATCATGTCACGACGTGTGTCTCTGTGTAGTCTTATCCGTCATAAACAAGAGATTAGGGGTTACAGGCCACGTTTGTGTAGCAGTGCTAATGCTAACATTATCTTAACAATAAGGTGGATGTACTTCAAAAAACTTATTTCACCGCTCCATATATTGATTTTTCGCGTGTGGCCATATATCAATTTTTTGCAGCTTCATTGTAAACAGATGCACATGGCCAGGGACTGCTAGCAAAACAGAGCAGCCGACTTGCAGTTCCTCTTTGATTTAACATTTGAAATCCCTAGTTTAATGTTACACTGCTTTCATATTTCCATTGAAGGTAGGCTCTACTCCCCAGTCCCCTCCTCAAGCACAGACTTTTTTTCTCTCCCCCCCAAGGGAGGGACAGGTTAGTTAGTTATTTTTGTCATGAATGATCCCTGGGAGTTTAAGATTTCTCTTGACTGCATTTTTTAAAGCAGGTTTGATAAGATAAACAAAATAAAAATAGAATTTGAGAAAGAATAAATGTCACTGTAGATTTACAATGATATAGCCTAAGTCTTTGTAAATGTTTATGCTTTAACATCTTGTTTTCAAGTAAAGAACTCTTACTCTTACAGTGAGGATTTATTGATGTCACCCAATATTATATGAAATAGTATGGTGTGTGATTTTAGCATGCTTACCCCCACAACCCCATCACCCTACTTTTTTTTTTTTTTTTAGGTTTTTGCAGAGTTTAGCAGAATTGCCAACAAACATCTTGAAGGCAGTTTCTTTGAGTCTCTTGACAAGCACACGCCATGCATCATTGAACCCCTGCAGTCAAAAAAAGGAGCTGCTGGACAGAAAATTCAAGAATTAATGGACAACTTGGTAAGAAATTAATTGTTTCATGTTTTTGAGGAGTTCTTACTCTCACCTACATACACTGATACAGACCAACATTTTCATTCTCTGTTTGACTTGTACCTTGTAATTTTTTATTCTAATTGATGTTTTCTGTCTCTGTCTTATTAGTCACCAGATGTAACTGTAAGACGCTCTGTGGTCCTCAAAGGGCTTCCCATGATCTTTGGAGATGACCCAAACAGGTTCTAAAAGACACGTTTTGTAAGTACTTGGGCACAAATACATCATATTCACTTGTAATACAGACATCAAACATATACAGTATGTCCCTCACATTTCTGCCTGTATTCATTGATGTAGGCCTTTCTTTACTGTCTTACCTATCACTTTATTTCAAATTGGGTGGTGTTATTGTATTGTAGCTTTCATTTTTTTCAAAGTGTCTCTCCATCACACATCTTAGTGTATAGTTTATAATGATCGTAGTGTCTAACTATCCAAATACTTCCTGACTACAAATTGATTTGCTGATTGTTTCTTTTCAGGAGACAACGAAAGATGAGGCCATAGACAATGTCACAGTCGGTGTATTGACCATCCTGAGTGAAGATGATCCTGAGCAGCCCGTTTCCACAGCCATCATCCTTGAGGGAGGTATTGTGATGGACAAAATTCGGGATTTGCCACAGGCAGTTTGCCTCATATTTGGCCTCACATATGCCTTGAACCTCGATTACCCAAAATGCGTTGGAAACACATTCACAGGCACAGACAGGCAGGAGAGGGTGGGATCAGGGGAGAGAGGCTGGTGATTGAGAAAGACATGATAAGCTATTTTATTTTTGACCAAATGTTCTTGTTGTTGACTTATGGATAACGGCATTAATATTATACTGTGGAGCTACTGTGCTAATATACATTGAGAGTTTGATATCATGGCATGTCTTACAATACTGCAATAAATGTCATGGGCTTGTTATTGAGGTAGAGTATTATTGTGAGATTGTGATATTGTTACATCCCTAGTAGAGCACAAAGAACAGAAAAATAGTGGGATGATACAGTTGATCTACATTAAAAACTTTACTGCATTGCCAAAGTATCGGATCGGGACTCGGTATCGGCAGATACTCAAAATCAAATGACTCGGACTCGGACTCGGGGGCAAAAAAATGTGATCGGGACATCCCTACTTGTGAATTCGGGTGTTAAAATGTTGTGTAAAAAGAAATGTCATATGTTGGATAATGTGGCCAGCAAATACCGGTAATCCAGCATACAATCTGTGTTAAAGGGATAATTCACCCAAAATTGAAATTTCACTCATGATCTCCTCCCCCTCATGTCGACTAAGGGCTGGGAGAAGTTTCAGAGTCCTCTGTGGCTTCTCTGAGTTACAGGGGGTCTCGGCGTAGCAGTGCATGTCCATATAACGGTTGCAAATGGATACCAACTGTCTTCGTAACAAAAAGACACACCAAAAAACATCCAAATACCTCCATGCTGCTCGTCTGTAATGTCGTCTTGTATTGAAGCCCCCGAAATGCAAAATTGTCCCGAAAAAAATTAAACAAGTCTATATTTCAAGCTTGTTTTGTAGCGGAAGCTTCTCGAAGCTTCTCGAAGCTCCTCTTCCCGGTTCGTCAAATTTGGACGAACTGGGAAGAGGACGGACCCTGGTTCGTCCTCTTATTTCAAGCTTGTTTGTAGCAGAAGCTCCTCTTCCTGGTCCGTCAAATTTGGACGACCCGGGACGAGGAGCTTCGAGAAGCTTCCACTACAAAACAAGCTTGAAATATAGACTAATATAGAATTTAATTTTTTTCGGGACAATTCCGCATTTCGGGGCTTCAGTACAAGATGGACATTACAGACAAGCAGCATGGAGGTATTTGGATGTTTTTTGGTGTGTCTTTTTGTTAAGACAGTTGGTATCCATTTGCAACCGTTATATGGACATGCACTGCTACGCCGAGACCCCCTGTAACTCAGAGAAGCCACAGAGGACTCTGAAACTTTTCCCAGCCCTTAGTCCACATGAGTGAAATTTCAATTTTGGGTGAACTATCCCTTTAAGATTCACACTAAATCTGCATACTGTTTATGTTCTTATGATAGAGAAGGGAGGTTTGGTGCTTTTATTAAACAGCATTTTGAACTGTTTAAGAGTGAAGTGAAAACATTATCATTTTGTTGTTCAATTGATACTCAGACCTGTTCAGTGCTTTTATAATAGTGCCTTCTTGGGATGCAGGTGTTGAATTATGTGTAAAAAGAAATGTGTTATGTTGGATAATGTGGCCAGCAAATACTCCATCAAAAATTGTGAGCACTAAATCTACGTACTGTTAATTCTGTGCACATGTGAAATAAATTGAATGCAGATAACACTCTTTTTCGCAGTATTTTTTTCTTTCAAATTAAGTGATGATGACAAAGTTATTTTAAGTTCTGTAGACTCAGAATTTACAAGTTTATTTCAGTACAGTAAAGTTACAATAAATTAGTTTATTTAAGTAATATACAATCATCACAAGCGAGTTAATTCAAGAGCTGTGAACTCAAAATACCCAAGTTTAGTTTAGTATAGTAAACTCATTATAAACAAGTTCTCGCAAGTACTGCACACTTATATTTAATAAGTTACATGTACTTACTTAATCAAGTTTACTTAACTCAGTTAGTTTAAGGCAATAAGTTTGCATATTTTTTTTGAGTAAAGTCAACTTATTATATCTTACAGTGC